>NC_090222.1:35460000-35667500 GCF_024489055.1 Chanodichthys erythropterus
ACGGTTCGGGCAGACCCGGCGACAGTCTGGTCAGAGGGAGCGGCAGGCCTCCAAAGCTTTTGGAGCGCTGCTGGGCATAGTAAGCCACCTGTTTGGGATAGTCGGGATCGCCCCAGCTTTGAGTGCCCTCTGAGCCGAAGTAAGAGCACGGCTTGTCCCCATTGCCGTGGTTGGTAAAGTCACCTTTACTGTAAATCCCACCTCCTCCTCCACCTCCTCCTCCTCCTCCTCCTCCGCTACTTCCGACCATGGTGTCTGAGAAATTCTGGCGGTAGCTGCTGGCAAGCGGCTTGCGCGGGGCCCCCTGTAGCCCCCACACCTGCTGCAGGCGGCTCTCCAGACCCCCGTTGCCACTGTCAGGGCCCAAGCAGTCGTTCTCATTGTTGTGGTCGTGCAGGCCACCCGTGCGGAAAGCAATGTGTGCCTCGATTTCCTCCCGAGCCCGTTCGGCGTTCCCGGGGGAGCCGGTGATCTCAAAGACGGGGTCGCGGTCGCGGCTAGGAGTTACGATGTAAGTGCACGTTTGCTGCTGGATGCGTTTTATAGTCGAGCCTTTGGGTCCGACCACCAAACCCACGACACGGTAGGGCACCCGCACCTGTATGGTGGTCTGGCCAGGTAGCGGTGCAGGAGGCGAGCCGCTGAAAGAGACTCCCAACTTATTCCTGGAGGCCCGCAGCATGGAGAAGTGCTCTGCAGCAGAGATGATTTCGCGTCTGGCCAGGGCCACATCCTCTTTGCGGCCGGTGATGAGGAAGACTGGTTCTTCGCCTCTGACGGGGGTCTTGATGTAGGTGTTTGTCTTTGCACGCAAAGCTTTGATTTTGCAACCTGTTGAGTGGAGAAGGAGTGTTATAGTAGTGGTACTACTAAAATCTGTCAATGAATACTTATTTTGCTCATTTGTTTCAGGGTCAAAAGGTCACCCATGCACCGAATCTGCAGTAGAACTCATTCACAAAGTTTTAGACGTTCTCCATCTCTGGAGTGCAATTTATTTAAACATTTTGGATAATCTGATTGTGTTTTCAGTTCTCAATACAGGTATAGTCTGTTTAACACAGTTTATCATCTATAAATTGACCATGTTTTATCATTTTACCATGCTTGAAAAAGTCAGCAGATTCAGTCTGGGCCTGCCCTTGCTGTAACCTAATATATACAAAATATACTAGGGGTGTAACAATATATCGTGTCACAATATATCACAATACAAAAATCGTTATTGCAGATGGTGACAATGTATTGTGTGTAGTTCACTCAAAATGAAAATGACTGTGTGAGGGGAAAAAATGAGTTTACAGAGTTTTAGTGTCAGTATTACGTTAAACTACTATGTTGAAAATAATGTATAATAAAAATAATGCAATAGGGGAATATTTGTGGGTCTTGATGATGCTAAATGTCTTATGTTACCTGCAAAAAGTGGCCTACATTATTTTAAATATATCTAGTCAGTGACAGAGTGCAAACATTCATCTAAAATAAATGTGTTTCAGCGTTAGAATCATGAATATTTTTATTCTGGTGTCAACATTGTCCTGTGCATTGGGTTATCAGAACCAAGTCCAAGCCTGTTCATTTTCACCCCCAACGTAATACCAAATTTAGCATTTTAATCAACAATACATTTTTTTTGTAATCCTTTTACCATATATCTTAGAGTATAGTAATAATATCGTATCATGATATGTATCGAATTGTGACATGAGAGTATCGTTACACCCCTAAAATATACTAATACACTTTTTCTTTTTGTACACAGTATATTAAAATACAATTTTTGGTGATAAAATTGAGCATTTTTGTGCACAGTATACTAATGTACCCCCTTTTCTTTTTTTTGTCTTGCAATTTGTTGCATGCCATTAAACCCACTGGACCTTATTCATAAACAGAATAAAAATCAGTGTTAATCTTTTTTTCATTGTCATTTCTGTTCATAAATGTATTGATTAAACAATGTGCACTGAAATTTCTTCTGCTCGTGTTTAATGAATGAGGCCCAAAGTGAATTTAGAAATTGCTGTTCATTCTTCTCTGTTGTAAACGTACAAATCGATTAAAACAATGCCTTTGTTTTTGCTGCATTACATTGTCTCAGTAATATTTTTTGCTGCTCATTCATAATAACATAGAAAGAAATGTTAGCTTTTAATTATCTTAAGTATTTACCATAATAAATCCCATTTAGCATATTAAAAAATTCCAGTCTGTGTTGACGTATCCTATTAAAAGGCAAAAAAACAAACCTGTGATTACAGCAGCTCTTAAAAATCACTGTTGTCTGAATGACGTCTCCTCTGCAAGAGTGCCATGTGCTAACTGACAGTTACAGGTACTATGATATTATTCAGCACTGAAACACAAATTATGTAAATTTCCCAACTATTCTCTTGCATCTACAGATGAAGTTTACTCGAGGACAAAGAATGCAAGCTCAATCCCCCATAAAGTTATTGTTGAGATACGAATTCATAAGAAGGTGTGGTGCTCCAAAGCATCTGCCTCATGTACAGCACCAGAGTATTTATTAGCACCTCAGTGGTGTCCTATCAAGAGTGGGGTGGCTTTCTCCGCCCAGGGGCCCGTTCAATGGATAGATCTCAGCACACTGGTTTCATGCCTCATTGTGTAGAGCAGAAGCTAAAAAAATAACCTGGATGGACTGTCTAGCACTGACAGCGGGGAGCACAGATTCCCTCCCGCCGCTGAATCGTCCCTCTCGCTGCAGGAGCACCTCTCCTAACAGGCATGGCAGCCACTGCAGGTGAACAAAGCACTGGAACCTTACAGCTCAAATTCCAACTAATGGCGATAACAAGGGATACATAAGTGTGCTGCTTTTTTCGCCATCAGGCCAAATGCACCTATCTATTCATAGAAAAATGCAATTAAATTAACCTAATACAGGCCAAACAAATGTCTAGTTATTCAGCACAGGATGTGGCCGTGATATCAGTAACTAATGAGGTAAAGACCCCATTTCAAATCCTCTTAATCAGCAGTTTGCAATCCACGCGCTCACTGCATCCCAAGTTGGATTCAGGCGATCACTTCTGAAGCCACTTTACAACTTGACAAAGTCGTTATATGCAGGGAACCCACTTGCTGTGGACGTTTATTGGTGCATATTTCATCTGGGTAAGATATTACGCTCTTAATGAATGGACGGCGTGCTCCGTGGAGGCTTCCTGACCCCCTGCTTTGAGTGCAGGGCTGTTGTACTGGTAGACGGGGCGTGACTCTAATACAGTCTTTATAGTCTGTCTCTCCAGGACCAAATGCAACATGGCTTTCCAGAATACTGCATACTGTGCTTTCAACGTGTCATGATGTGACTTCTTATTAATCATAATGAGACAACGGGGTCAACAACCTCCTCAACTTATTCCAAATATCATCACACATTCAAAATAGAACTTTTCCGCCAAGTCACGTTTGTATTTTTTCCATTTCCCCCCCTCACCAGCTTTGCCCTCAACGCACACAAGGACTTTCACTTCTTTGTCTGACAACGCTGTCAGAATTTCAGCACTTTTAGGTGCTCACGAGAGCCACTTTTATGAGCTTAGCGATATTATGGGCATAAGCGGTGGACTTAAGTTACCCGACAAGTCCTCTTTGTCTGACAAAAACAACGTGGTGCTGCTGCATATGAAAGCCCCCAGGAACTACAGAGGCGCGCGAAGGAGCGAATGACACAATGTATCCAGTCAACAAAGACCGTTGACTGTTACATTGTATCCAGCGAGCGCACACGCGTTCCATTTTCTGTTTCAAAAAAACAGAATTACGCGCCCTCAGACGACAAAGGGAAAGCAGCGTGGTGACATTGAAGGCGTGGATGTGGAATAACGCCTTTGTTCTCGTACCCGCTGGTAACTTTGCTTAAAGCTAAGAGGAAATGCCCATGTATATGGCATCTACGCGCTGAAATACTGGCACAGTTTGGCAAAAACAGACACGTTAATAAGCATTACCACTCCCTTTTTCTTTGTTAAGACAGCTCCATACTTAGTTTGAGCAGCACACCCTGGAGAACGAGTTTGAAAGCATGTGAAAGTGCGCATCGTTGTATTTACCTTGCCTCCCCACTATTTCGGCCACATGTTCGGAGCTTGGCACAGGGACGCACTCCGTTATGTTGCAGCCCCGTCCTTTGGTTTCGGTCGGCGAGCTCTCGTAAAGGGCGCACAACTTGTTCTTCCCTTGTAACATCCCTGATTCCGATGGGATGTGATTGTGGTGGTTATTGTTACTCCTGTCTTGAACTCCTCCACCACCACCACCCGCAGGAGCCCCGTCCTCGCCCTCTCCAAGACCCAGCAGCGACAGTTGGCCCAGCGCAACTCTAAGGGCACGGGAATCATCCTCCTCCTCCTCGGGTGGCACTAGGAGACCCTCGCTGCCGAAGCCGGAGCCGGCCAAATCCCCGCCGTAGCCCCCATTTTTCTCCATGATCCCTGCTAGAACCAGCAAGCTAGGCATGGCTAACAAAAGAGTGTGAGACAAAGACACTGGTAAGAGACTGGAGGAACAGCACCCTCGCCGCCACCCCGCCCCCTCCTGGTCCAAGTCCCCCCTTTGCGCTAGTCCCTCCCACAGACCAGCCCCTTCTCCGGTTCCGATACGCAGAAGGCGAACGGGACACAAGGATGTCTGCGCCGAGAAGGGCCAGGCTAACTGATGCTCCACCCCGTCTGGTTCGCTCAGTCCCCGCCTGTGGCAAGCCGTCGC
Organism: Chanodichthys erythropterus; assembly: GCF_024489055.1. Lineage (NCBI taxonomy): Eukaryota > Metazoa > Chordata > Actinopteri > Cypriniformes > Xenocyprididae > Chanodichthys > Chanodichthys erythropterus. The sequence continues at coordinate 35,464,741 of NC_090222.1, forward strand.
AGCATGTATTCCCTAGAATCAATCTTTTATTTTTTATTTTTTATATGACTGAGCGATATTTTATTTAATTTGATTTTACGATACTGTTTCATTTTTATGTTTAAGTAACAATAAACAAATAAACAAAATTGTAACAACTGTTTTGTTCCACTTTTAATAAGTAAAAACAATATTTTAACAATAAAAACAGATAAAAATCAACTATAATTTAACAGAATCTTTACAGGGATTTTACCAGTAATTAAAATTTTGTTTATCGTTACTTAAAACAAAAATATTGTTTACAAAAGATTAAAAAACTATTTAACAATAAAAACAATATACATATTTTAATATTGGTAGTGTCTAATAGCAATAGAGGCTATTTACACTAAGTTAAAATAACATATTTACTTAGCAATAGATTTACACTGATAGCTGGAGATGCTATTTACACTAGGTGAAAATATTGATGTATTCTATTTACACCATGTAAAACTAGCAGTTGTTTGCAAGAAGTTTAAATAGTAATTAGTAGGGGTGTGACGAGACCCTTAGCTCACGAGACGAGATACGAGATTGAGTTCACAAGAACGAGATGAGATTTTTACACAAAGATGAAAAATGATCTGCAGGTGTATTTGAAATGTTTTAACTAATCATCTTGTAATTAATGTCATTTCAGTTCTACTTTCTGAGTATGAATTATCATATGCAGTAAAAGACAACAATATTCAAGCACTGTAAAACGTTTTGCCGCAAACTGGCTTCTCTCCTGTATTCTCTACAGGCCTTACTGTAAATGATTTATGAGCTTCTACAACCTTTGACCTCCTAACTGAACTCCTTTCCACAAATTGATCATAGAAATAAAGAGTATAAATAAAAATGGTAAAACTTTACAATAAGGTCTCATTTAAAATATTAATGTATTAACCAACATCAGCAATGAGCAATATCTTTGCTACAGTATTTATTAATCTTTGTTAATGTTAGTTAAACATAAAAATAGTAATTCATGGTTAGTTCATGATAGTGCATTAAGTAATGTTAACAAATACAACTTTTGATTTTAACAATATAGTAAATGCTGAAATTAACATTAACTAAAATAGTATAGAAGTATTATTCTTCCTTTAGTTCTTGTAAAGTTAACTAACGTTGAAACCTTATAGTAAAGTATTACCATAAAAATCAGTTTTCTTTTAGTCTTAAGTGCAAACAATAAGTGCAACCATAATCAAAGCACTCTCTCAATATTCAAAGTCCAAATAGAGACCATATTTTTCTTTAAGCATGATATAGAGCTGAGAGATTAATACAACTACACAGCCCAGCCTGAGATAGCTTTCATATTGGAAGATATTTGCATGCATCAGGGAGCCGCTTTCAAATGCGGGGTATTGACATCGGATTGAATACGCGTTCGCGTTTACTTTCACTTTCGCGATCGCGTGTACTCTGTGAATAGGGAGCGGCGGCGACAGTTATCCAACTGAATTAAATGTTTTTTTATTTCTACAAAAAGCAAAATGACAGTGGAGGCGTAATGTAAACGTAGCGGTGGCATATTCTTTCCTAATTTCACCCTCACACTATCACGAAACTGCTTTTCGCCTCCTCTCGCGAGATCTCATCACAGCCCTAGTAATTAGAGGCTATACTTTATATTGGCAGATTTGCAGCTCATTATTTTTGTACATTAACAGAATGTAATAATATCATAGAGTGTAAATGATTATATTTATTAAATGGATGCTGCCTTATAGGGAAAATAAAAACCCTTGCCTACACCTTCCCTTAACCCTACCCAATAAACACGTTTAATATTATTAAATACTCGTTATTTCCACTTTTAGAACATTATTTTCATTTTTATTGAAAATAAATGCCTTTCTGATATGATATGGGAAAACAGAGAAGAGCGAGCTTGGCAAAAGGCGGATTCGAACTGGCATGGATCGCGTTAAAAGCCAGGCATGCGAGTCTTACTTGCTACTGTTGCCCAATCAGACATTGGTGGGTGGAGCTAGTGTAAATGGCTTTTGCCAACAAGGGACGCTATTTGCACTTAGTGTAAATAGACACTCTGTTTAAGGTTTTGCAATATTATTTTACTATTTTAATTTATTATTATTATTATTATTTATCTAGTTACATTTATAGGACATTTAAAAAAGGTAATTTTTTTGCATGGTATAATTTAATTATTATCAAAGCTCAACAAGTGAGTTATCACCCACGAGTCAGCATCATTCATAAAAAATATTAATGTGAATTGCAGTGTATAGGGCAGCATTACACATAGAAAATGATGTCTGTTCTATGAAAATTGTTAGTTATTTTTAAATGAATTTATGTATATTTTTTATAATATTGTGTTAGTATTTCCGGCGCATTTTGATGCAGTTTGAGAAATTTAAGGATAAATGTTCAAACAGCTTGCCATGCCCTGCCTCGCTGAGACAGTCACCATCCATCCATCTATCCATCCACCCATCCATCCATCCCGTTGCATTTCAGACTCCTTTGTAGCAACCCACAACTCACTCCTAATGAATAATCCAAAACATAATTTTATGCGTAAATATTAGGCTTCAACATCATAGTTCATCGCATTCTGTTGTGTGGAGAGGCGTGCCAGGACGATAACACATGTGCGCCTGAAAACAACACCGTCCAGCTGCTTTCTGCATCTACAACAACAGTTCTGTTATGATTCATGATCAATGGAGTGTCATAACATGACTGAAATTTTGCGGCTAATATTCGTGGTTTTTAAGCAGAGGAACCGAAACATCTGTCCTCAATATTTCCCCAATCTGAAAGAGTTAAACTGACATAATTTGGGGGTCCGCCCACCCTGTTTGCCGTTGGTTGCAGCGGGTCACTGAGTTGTTGTTTGGACTACCGTTGCGCATGGAGTGCTGTTACACTGAGAGGAAGAGCACACGGGCAGCGAGAAGAAGAGACACGGGGAGTTATCAGACAGACGTTGCAGGATCTGCACTGCACATTTATGGTCGAGTGAGAGAGAGAGAGAGAGAGAGAGAGAGAGAGAGGGAGCACGTGTCTAGCTACATCGCAGGCAAACCTTGAACAAAGACCGTTCGTGTTTCCACCTCAGACGCCACTGTCCTCATGATGCCACGCCTGGCGGCAAAGATGAAATCTGGAACAACAACAACAACAACCACAACAGCAGCAGCTATAATAATAATAATAATAATAACAAATATATTGTAGCTTGAATTGTAGAACTGATACAAAAATAGATTTTATTAATATTAAGCAAATTAATAACACTCGTTGTCACACTTTTTATTCCAGTGAATATTTTCAGGGTTATTTTTGAAAACCAGTTTCTGTACTGACAAATATTTATACCATCAAAAAGCTTTTTGAACATAAAAATACACAAAAATATTGTTTTGAAAAATACATGTGCATATTAAAAAAAAAATTTAATTGATTTAACATACATTGACCTTAAAGTGGGGCATGTTGTCACATGCAAAGCTATTAAATATTATTTATAGGCAAGGGTTAGGTAACAACATTATAATAATAGGGTTATTATAATTAAAACATGCTGTAAAATTGTAGGCATACACACACACACACACGTTTATATAATATGTGTGTGCTGTGTATGTACTATGTATATATAAATACACACACATATAAATATGTGTATATTTAACAAAAACAAACAAAAATATACATAATATATGTATACATGTAAATATTTGTGTAAATATATATATATATATATACATACATACATACATACAGTCAAACCAAAAATTATTCAGACATTTTTGATATTTTTGATATATTTTTACTAGTAGATGCAGAACATTTCTGTAAGTGAGGATATCAAAATAAAGTAAACTGTGACATATTATACCCAAAAATTCTTCTACCAGTAAAATTGATAAAAATTTGGAATTAAATATTATTCAGACACTTTGACCCGACCATGTTTTGCTTAAGTGCTATCTGACAAAATTAAAATGAATGTTTTCTGACACAGTTTAACTCTGAGATCTTGTCATATTTCATTACTATTTTTTAAACTATAGTGAATAAACTGCATTAATGAATGAAATGTTCAAGGCGTCTGAATAAATTTTGGTTTGATATATATATATATATATATATATATATATATATATATATATATATATATATATATATATATATATATATATATATATATATATATATATATATATATATATAATGGATGATAAATGATAATGCAGTTGTAAACTTACAAATGTATGCAATACATCAGCTGTGAAAAAAAAAAATGTGGTTGTGACAACATGAGACTGCAGTTTAATTTGCAAAATCTTGCAGCTGGTTTCATTTATATTCATTTTGTCTACACAGAATAACAGAATGCCATGTTTCTTTACCATCAAAGGCAATTTCTTATGAAAGATGCTTATGAAATTCTTTGCATGGCAAATATAGAGGCGATCAGCTCTTACATTGTCTGCACTCGATCTCTTACCCTTTGCATCTACAGTTTCCCAGTGTTTTTAACTGGTTTGACGCACAAAGTTTCCAAGGAGATAATTGCAGCATCAGTCCATCAGATGGCAACACTAATATGAGATGTACAGGACGGGTCTTTCTCACACATTCTGGATCAGTGCCAGCACCTTAGTGACAGTCAGTATGTCCAAAAGGTCATTTGCCTCCATTAATGGTGTCTACTGGGAGCCCAAGGCCTAAATCAATATCAACTATGGATAACAGATCATGTTTCCCTGCCTGGCCATCCTGTCTGTGGGTCTGGGTCTTTTGTTTATAAAGTCCCCCTTTGTCTTTCAACTCGTTCACTTTGATTTTTTTGTGGAACCTGCGCGTCTAGTCACTGGAAACGACTTTTGAAGTCTGTGCTGATGATTCTCTCTCCTCGCAGAAGCAGAAGATGTGTTTGCATGCTCATATTGTACTTACTACACCCACATACTGTAAATGATGACCTAATATGACATCATCCAGTAGAGCATTTGTCAGTACACATGCCATGCGGTAATGTGGTGTCACATAACAATGAAATGAATCAGTCAGCATTAATACCTTAAATATTAAATATACAATCAAACCAAAATTTATTCAGACACCTTGAACATTTCATTCATTAATGCAGTTTATTCGCTATAGTTTAAAAAATGGTAATAAAATATGACTAGATCTCAGAGTTAAACTGTCAGAAAAAAATAATCTTAATTATGTCAGATAACACTTAAGCAAAACATGGTCAGGTCAAAGTGTCTGAATAATTTTTGTGTATAATATGTCACAGTTTACTTTATTTTGCTATCCTCACTTACAGTAATGAACTATAGTGTCCTGCACCCACTAGTACAAATATATCATAAATATCTGAATAATTTTGTGTTTGACTGAATATAAATGAATGTGTTGTGAATGAAAAATGATATTATATTATATTATATTATATTATATTATATTATATTATATTATATTATATTATATTATATTATATTATATTATATATTAGTTTAGTTTAGTTTAGAGCAGATGCTGGAATTCTGTTTGCATTTGTTTTTTGTTTGTTTGTTTTTTATATTAAATAGTAATAATGCAAGCATGTGGAATTCCAGCATCTTCTAACTGATATTACATTATATTATACAAATTCAATATTAATTAACCTATCACACTAAATATGGGTTATGTGATTTGTGTTTATATATTTGTAAATCATAATAGATAATAGTAAATAATTATAATACTAGTGTGTGTGTGTGTGTGTGTGTTTATATATATATATATATATATATATATATATATATATATATATATATATATATATATATATATATATATATATATATATATATGTGTGTGTGTGTGTTCTGAAAGAACTATTATATCAGTTTAGAGCAGATGCTGACATTTTAAACTAATTTTAATTAGAAAAATGATATGAACAATGATATCATATGATACTATATATGATATTATATTATTATATTATTATTTTAGAGTAGATGCTGAAATTGCATTATAATTTTTTTTAATATTTTAAAAGTAATAATGTAAGCATGTGGAATTTCAGTATCTACTCTTAACTGATATTACATTATATTATATAAATTCAATATTAATTAATCTATCACACTTAATATGGATTATGTGATTTGTATTTATATATTTGTAAATAATAATAAACAATAGTAAATAATTCTAATACTGATACTAATAATAAAAAATAAGTACATTTGTTCTAAGAGATTCTAACTCCATTTATGCCTTTTATATTTTGCAATTCCTTACTTTATCATTTATATTTCAAGAGATGTTATCAATGGTCAGCACTCAGGTCTTCCTGCTGTTGAGCACTATGACTGACCCTTCCCCCTCTCCTCTCTCTCTCTCTCTCTCTCTCTCTCTCTCTCTCTCTCTCTCACATAAACACTTGGGGCTTTACATTGAGTGTAAATGCTTCTCTGAGCTGGGAATATGAGTCAGGTGAGTATGAGCTCATCTCTTTTTCCTCTGCTATGAGGTAATGTATCTCTCTTTCTCCTCTGTGAGCCAATCATTAGAGGTGCTTCACCGATGACACACCCCAGTGATGATTCAGATTCTCACTGTCACATGATGCTCACACCCTCAGGTGATCTCACTGTACTGATGGACCATCGCCAAGGAAACCACTTCCTGCTGCAATAGAATAGATGTTTATGGTCCATTCTTTAAAAAAGTTAAGGTTGAATTTATTCATATTTTTATAGGTCATTAGCCTATTATTATTTATTATTATTATGTATTATTATTAACTAATCTCATATGTTTAAGCAGAAGCCTTTATATCAAAAGGCTTTTAAGATTGTGAGAAGCATAAATTCAGTCAGAGTGTCCAAACGTTTGGCTGGTAGTGTACAATGAAATTATTTTTGTCACACATGCAGACAAGGTTAAGGTTGGAGGGTGCTTTTATTGTTTTCTCGTAGACAATTTGTTTTGTTAAATGTGATCAGTTTAATCTATCAATACAGGTGAAAGGATCATCAACTTTATATGATTTATATTAATTTTTTTCACAAACACATTTTCGTTCACAACAATGGACCTTCAACTGAAAGAAGTTTTGCTGCATGTTAAGCGTTCACACACTCCCTCTGGTGGTTGGAAAATCGAACTGCAAATAATGCGCACTGCTGCTTCAGCAGATATTCAGCGTAATCACTGCATTAGACTAACATTTTGCCCTTAAATTTCACTGACATGAATATCATGGTAGACCAACTTAAAATGTACTACAAAAATGGTTAGTGTTGTTCTAATTTAATGTAACATTTATATCTAATCATATTGTGCATTATTTACGCTTGTCGTGGGTTATATAAAACATTGACAAGGATCCATTTAACTAACATTACTTAACTCGTTAAACACGGTTTTACATATACAAGACGAGGTGGTGAAGTAAAGTGGTCAAGTTTCTGTCAAAATTAATGTAATTGAATTTTCCCTGTACATACCCTAACAACAAAAGAAGTTTATTCAAGTGTGCTATACTTCTTTTGAACTAAAATAAGAACGTATAGCCTACTTTCTCAGAAATATCATTCTAAAAAATGCTGGGTTAAAAACAACCCAAGTTGGGTTAAATATGGACAAACCCAGCAGGTTGGGTTAAAGGACACCTATTATGCCCTCTTTCACAAGATGTAATATAAGTCTCTGGTCTGGTCAAGTTTCAGCTTAAAATACCCCACAAATTTGGGGGTGAGCAAAAACATGCCTTTTACTCTTGCTGGCTAAAAAAATAAATCCAAAATTGTTTGAAAAAAATGGCTGGTTGAAAACAACCCAATCCCTGGGTTTGTCCATATTTTTCCCAGCGTTTTTTAGAGTGTACTTAAAATTACACTTAAGTATACTTGACTTATGATGACAGAAAAGTCTAAGTATATATTTGGCCTATATTTGTATTCAATCTTTTGACCAAGATATACTTTAGTATTTTAAGTATACTTGGCTTGTAGTTGTTTACTCTTTTGATTGAGTAGCCTATTAAAAACCTTTTTTCACATAGTTTTACATATACTGTCTTATAAACTTACATTGTTGAAAATATTGATTAACAGATACCTAATTCTGAGTATGTAAATGTTTGTGTTGTCTAGTCCACTGGTAGCGTGCAGGAATTAAGTACTGTTAAAGTTATATTAAGTATAAAAATTAATAGAAATATTCTTAAAGTGCAAAATAATATATAAATAGTAAACTATAAGTATGATGTTAAGTTCACTTAAAGAAAACTTATAAGTATACATGCAGTATAAAACTACTAAACTAGTAGTTTACTGAGAGTACTTTATACTTTCATAATTTAAAAAGGTGCTAGAAGTATTTAACAGACCCCTCCATATGAGTCTGGAGCCTGAAGTCGGCTTGGTTCCTGAGTTATGCCGGTCAAATTCCCAACTTTGAGCAGGTGCACGTATCTCGGAACCAAGCCGAGTCGAGGCTCCAGACTCTGGGGTCAGGTTGGTCTCATAAGGACCCCTTCATGCCTGGAGTCTGGAGCTAGTAAACTAAGTTCACTCGTAGTATAGTTGCAGTACAAACAAAAAAACAAAGTTATAAAATAGTTGTGCACTCAAAGTTTACTACGGTTACACTTAAAGTATACTTAAAAGTATTTCATACACTAACAGTGAGCCAATTTAATCCCAAATAGTATTTAAATAGTACACTTTCAAGTATACTACTAGTACATCAATATTAGTATACCTACTACATAAAGTAAAAATATATTTGAACTTTAAATAAGTATAATTAACAAAATGAACTTGAAATATGCTTGTTTTTTGTAAGGGTATGCTATAACTGATAAGATAATTAGACAGATTAATTAATATAAATACAAAAGTTCTCTTTGGAACAAGTTCATTCATTCATTCATTCAATCTGAAAGAAAGAAAGAGAAAGAATGAAAGAATAGCGTAGCTTTTTCATTACACTGTCATCGTTTTGTTATGAAAAGTATGCTGTAAGTCTTCCTGTACTGGAAACATGTTTTAAGACCCTGCTTTGACTTCTGGGAAATGTTATCAAACAGGTTGGGAGACACAAGAAACATTCAGTTATATACCTTAGAATGTATTTCTTTTTTAAACAGACAGGTTTCTTTAACATTTAAAGAGAATTATACACCCAGAAGTTGCCTTGGAAAAAACATAATAAAGCAACTCGGTTTGACAAACACTGTAGGTGTTTCCGTGTTTATGATCAATGTTAACGCACAGATATGTTAAAATCACACTTTTCATAATTGTCTATAATTTAAACAACTGTGAACAACGGTGATCAAACACGCCCTCTAGTGGTTGAACTACAAACTGAAACAAACTGCCACTCTTTTAAAGGATAGTTCACTCCAAAATGAAAATTCTGTCATCATTTACTCTCCCTCAAGTTTTTCCAAACCTGTATATATTTCTTTGTTCTGCTGAACACAAAGGGTGATATTTGGAAGAATGTTTGTAACCGAGCAGATCTCGCTCCCCATTGACTAACAGAGTAGGATTTTTTTTAAATTAATTATTATTATTATTATTATTATTTTTTTTTGGGTGAACTATCCCTTTAAGAGAAACATCTGAAAGAAAGTTAAATTGAACAAGTATGAGATCTCCATGAAGTCTTCTGAGGAATGAAAAAACAACTTCTGAACAGAAACATTTCCTTAAGGGAACATCGCATGATAGTTTCTGAAAGTGAAACATCTCAACAAAGAGCACTGAAAATATCAAAGAGCTTTTTATTCATGTAAAATAAATGTATTAATCAACTACATTAAAATTAATTACATTTCCCAGGCACAACCTGAAAGATGTTTCTTAATGCATCTTTTTTTCAGTAATTGTAGTCATTTACTATCTTGAGATTTATACTTCATCGAGTTCATAACTGGCACATGAACACAGCAAATGTGTTAGTGAAGTTTGTCAGTCAGTAATAAACTCATTGCCAAATCTCAGCTTCTAGAGAATCTTTTAAATAGCTACATTCCTATGTTCCCAAAAAGAGAAGTATACAAAATCCAGCTTCTCCCTGCCTGAACAATCTGTCCTAAAATCTCTGCCATTGAAGGTCTGAATAAAACAAGTTTGTTTACCATTCTAGAGACCGGGAAAGCATATGGATTCATATTCATGGCTGCGATCACATGAAGAGTGGTGATGGTCGGAGGAAGTCTCGCTCTGGGCACAATCAGGAGCTCTGTTATGATTTTGCCCATCGCCCACACATCAGAGTACTGGTCTCTGTATTTTCCTTGGAAAATCTCCGGAGCAGAGTAACACCAATTGCCTCCTTCTGCGCCAAAGCAAAGCCCGTTCCTTTGAAATCTGGCGAGTCCTAAGTCAATTATGACGGCCCGATAAGTGTTGTGTTCCACCTGTGAATGAGACATGCTGTAATGACTGAGCTGTAAAATCTGATAAAAGTTCAAATATTAGCTTTTTGTTGCTTTTTAGTTCGAGTCACTCATGATGAGAAGATAACCATATTCTCATGCAACCAGTATATGCACAGAAAAACCATTTCAAATGAGTGAAGTTCATAATGTGGTAGCCTACAGTATAATCTATGAAATACAGATTGATAAAAAACCTTTTTAGACTTACATTTCTCAAAACATTTTAAATTGACTTAAAATCGTGTTAATAGTTGTCATTAACAGTCTATCTGTCCACAGGGCATTTGTTCGGAAAAAAACTCTCGACACACAAAGCATCTCACCATGATGTTGTCAGGCTTGAGGTCCTGATGGACGATACTCTTGCTGTGCATGTAAGCGAGGCCTTCACACATGCCATTGATAATGGTGATTATGACAGGCTTTGTTAGCTGTAGAGAAAGAAATGAAAAAGATATTACCACTGATTGCATTAATAAAAAAATCCTCTAATACATATACTGTTACGTGTACTGGTAGAGAGATGAGGCAGATGCGGATTTCCACAATAATATAATGCTTTTAATGTAACAAAGGTAAGGAACGCCAACATACACGGTAAACAACATTCAGAACGGACAAGGAGTGAAGGGAGTGAGTGTCATATAAAGGGAGTGCTAACAATAGAGTCCAGGTGCAGGTGATCCGTGATGATGGGGAGATGACGAGGGAAGTGAGTGCAGGTGTGGAGAACAGGAGGATCTTGGGAAATGGAGTCTAGGAGAACAAGGGATCTGTAACAGTACCTCCCCCTCCCGGTAGGCGCGTCCTCGCGCCGTAGATGTAACAACCGGGAGGGGGGTGGGCGCCCAGGAGACCTCAAGCCGGAGCAGGGGGAAGAGCAGACTGGAGTGGAGGTCTCCAGGGCGGGCTCAAACGCCATGGCGGGTCAGGGGCCGAAGGCAGCCATGGAGGGTCAGGGGCCGAAGGCAGCCATGGAGGGTCAGGGGCCGAAGGCAGCCATGGAGGGTCAGGAGCCGAAACCTTGAAGCCGTCGAGCCCAGGCGGCGCTGAAGGACCGGCGGGAGATGGCGGAATCCACGGCTCCGCCGACCGAAGCGCAGCCGGGGCTCCAGAAAGCCGCAGTAGAAGGCAGGCGACATACAACAAAGTGAACACCGGGGAGAGTGAGGAGGCCAACTGGAACTGAGGGACGGAGGGACGGAGCAGAGACGGAGGGGTGCAGTCCAGAAGTGAGGGCAGGCTGACGAAGGAACAAGGTGTGAACGGGGGCAGGATGGAGACTGGTGAGACTAGTGGACTGATGGGCCATGGTGGAGACGAGGGAGGTTGGAGCCAGGGTGTAGGTAATCGCCCAGAGGTCCGAGGTGGAGATCTGGGCGAAGGGGCTTGAGGTGGAGGTACAGTGCTGAGACATATGGACGGAGGCGGGAGAGGGAGGCAGGGAGGGGAAACAGTCTTTGGGCTGGAGAGTTCAAAAACACAGTTCATAGGAGCAGTTGGTTCGGCGGCGGCGGCTGGAGCGGCTGGCTCGGCGGCGGCGGCTGGAGCGGCTGGCTCGGCGGCGGCGGCTGGAGCGGCTGGCTCGGCGGCGGCTGGAGCGGCTGGCTCGGCGGCGGCGGCTGGAGCGGCTGGCTCGGCGGCTGGAGCGGCTGGCTCGGCGGCGGCGGCTGGAGCGGCTGGCTCGGCGGCGGCGGCTGGAGCTGAGGGCTCGTAGGCGGCGGCGGCTGGAGAACTTTGCTCGGCGTCGGAGACTGGAGAACTTTGCTCGGCGGCGGAGACTGGAGAACTTTGCTCGGCGGCGGAGACTGGAGAACTTTGCTCGGCGGCGGAGACTGGAGAACTTTGCTCGGCGGCGGAGACTGGAGAACTTTGCTCGGCGGCGGAGACTGGAGAACTTTGCTCGGCGGCGGAGACTGGAGAACTTTGCTCGGCGGCGGAGACTGGAGAACTTTGCTCGGCGGCGGAGACTGGAGAACTTTGCTCGGCGGCGGAGACTGGAGAACTTTGCTCGGCGGCGGAGACTGGAGAACTTTGCTCGGCGGCGGAGACTGGAGAACTTTGCTCGGCGGCGGAGACTGGAGAACTTTGCTCGGCGGCGGAGACTGGAGAACATTGCTCGGCGGCGGAGACTGGCGCACGTTGCTCGGCGGCGGAGACTGGCGCTCGTTGCTCGGCGGCGGAGACTGGAGAACGTTGCTCGGCGGCGGAGACTGGCGCTGCTTGCTCGGCGGCGGAGACTGGCGCTGCTTGCTCGGCGGCGGAGACTGGCGCTGCTTGCTCGGCGGCGGAGACTGGCGCTGCTTGCTCGGCGGCGGAGACTGGCGCTGCTTGCTCGGCGGCGGAGACTGGCGCTGCTTGCTCGGCGGCGGAGACTGGCGCTGCTTGCTCGGCGGCGGAGACTGGCGCTGCTTGCTCGGCGGCGGAGACTGGCGCTGCTTGCTCGGCGGCGGAGACTGGCGCTGCTTGCTCGGCGGCGGAGACTGGCGCTGCTTGCTCGGCGGCGGAGACTGGCGCTGCTTGCTCGGCGGCGGAGACTGGCGCTGCTTGCTCGGCGGCGGAGACTGGCGCTGCTTGCTCGGCGGCGGAGACTGGCGCTGCTTGCTCGGCGGCGGAGACTGGCGCTGCTTGCTCGGCGGCGGAGACTGGCGCTGCTTGCTCGGCGGCGGAGACTGGCGCTGCTTGCTCGGCGGCGGAGACTGGCGCTGCTTGCTCGGCGGCGGAGACTGGCGCTGCTTGCTCGGCGGCGGAGACTGGAGAACTTGGCTCGGAGGAGACTGGAGAACTTGGCTCGGAGGAGACTGGAGAACTTGGCTCGGAGGAGACTGGAGAACTTGGCTCGGAGGAGACTGGAGAACTTGGCTCGGAGGAGACTGGAGAACTTGGCTCGGAGGAGACTGGAGAACTTGGCTCGGAGGAGACTGGAGAACTTGGCTCGGAGGAGACTGGAGAACTTGGCTCGGAGGAGACTGGAGAACTTGGCTCGGAGGAGACTGGAGAACTTGGCTCGGAGGAGACTGGAGAACTTGGCTCGGAGGAGACTGGAGAACTTGGCTCGGAGGAGACTGGAGAACTTGGCTCGGAGGAGACTGGAGAACTTGGCTCGGAGGAGACTGGAGAACTTGGCTCGGAGGAGACTGGAGAACTTGGCTCGGAGGAGACTGGAGAACTTGGCTCGGAGGAGACTGGAGAACTTGGCTCGGAGGAGACTGGAGAACTTGGCTCGGAGGAGACTGGAGAACTTGGCTCGGAGGAGACTGGAGAACTTGGCTCGGAGGAGACTGGAGAACTTGGCTCGGCGGCGGAGACTGGAGAACTTGGCTCGGCGGCGGAGACTGGAGAACTTGGCTCGGCGGCGGAGACTGGAGAACTTTGCTCGGCGGCGGAGACTGGAGAACTTTGCTCGGCGGCGGAGACTGGAGAACTTTGCTCGGCGGCGGAGACTGGAGAACTTTGCTCGGCGGCGGAGACTGGAGAACTTTGCTCGGCGGCGGAGACTGGAGAACTTTGCTCGGCGGCGGAGACTGGAGAACTTTGCTCGGCGGCGGAGACTGGAGAACTTTGCTCGGCGGCGGAGACTGGAGAACTTTGCTCGGCGGCGGAGACTGGAGAACTTTGCTCGGCGGCGGAGACTGGAGAACTTTGCTCGGCGGCGGAGACTGGAGAACTTTGCTCGGCGGCGGAGACTGGAGAACTTTGCTCGGCGGCGGAGACTGGAGAACTTTGCTCGGCGGCGGAGACTGGCGCTGCTTGCTCGGCGGCGGAGACTGGCGCTGCTTGCTCGGCGGCGGAGACTGGCGCTGCTTGCTCGGCGGCGGAGACTGGCGCTGCTTGCTCGGCGGCGGAGACTGGCGCTGCTTGCTCGGCGGCGGAGACTGGCGCTGCTTGCTCGGCGGCGGAGACTGGCGCTGCTTGCTCGGCGGCGGAGACTGGCGCTGCTTGCTCGGCGGCGGAGACTGGCGCTGCTTGCTCGGCGGCGGAGACTGGCGCTGCTTGCTCGGCGGCGGAGACTGGCGCTGCTTGCTCGGCGGCGGAGACTGGCGCTGCTTGCTCGGCGGCGGAGACTGGCGCTGCTTGCTCGGCGGCGGAGACTGGCGCTGCTTGCTCGGCGGCGGAGACTGGCGCTGCTTGCTCGGCGGCGGAGACTGGCGCTGCTTGCTCGGCGGCGGAGACTGGCGCTGCTTGCTCGGCGGCGGAGACTGGCGCTGCTTGCTCGGCGGCGGAGACTGGCGCTGCTTGCTCGGCGGCGGAGACTGGCGCTGCTTGCTCGGCGGCGGAGACTGGCGCTGCTTGCTCGGCGGCGGAGACTGGCGCTGCTTGCTCGGCGGCGGAGACTGGCGCTGCTTGCTCGGCGGCGGAGACTGGCGCTGCTTGCTCGGCGGCGGAGACTGGAGAACTTGGCTCGGAGGAGACTGGAGAACTTGGCTCGGAGGAGACTGGAGAACTTGGCTCGGAGGAGACTGGAGAACTTGGCTCGGAGGAGACTGGAGAACTTGGCTCGGAGGAGACTGGAGAACTTGGCTCGGAGGAGACTGGAGAACTTGGCTCGGAGGAGACTGGAGAACTTGGCTCGGAGGAGACTGGAGAACTTGGCTCGGAGGAGACTGGAGAACTTGGCTCGGAGGAGACTGGAGAACTTGGCTCGGAGGAGACTGGAGAACTTGGCTCGGAGGAGACTGGAGAACTTGGCTCGGAGGAGACTGGAGAACTTGGCTCGGAGGAGACTGGAGAACTTGGCTCGGAGGAGACTGGAGAACTTGGCTCGGAGGAGACTGCGGAACTTGGCTCGGAGGAGACTGGAGAACTTGGCTCGGAGGAGACTGGAGAACTTGGCTCGGAGGAGACTGGAGAACTTGGCTCGGAGGAGACTGGAGAACTTGGCTCGGAGGAGACTGGAGAACTTGGCTCGGAGGAGACTGGAGAACTTGGCTCGGAGGAGACTGGAGAACTTGGCTCGGAGGAGACTGGAGAACTTGGCTCGGAGGAGACTGGAGAACTTGGCTCGGAGGAGACTGGAGAACTTGGCTCGGAGGAGACTGGAGAACTTGGCTCGGAGGAGACTGGAGAACTTGGCTCGGAGGAGACTGGAGAACTTGGCTCGGAGGAGACTGGAGAACTTGGCTCGGAGGAGACTGGAGAACTTGGCTCGGAGGAGACTGGAGAACTTGGCTCGGAGGAGACTGGAGAACTTGGCTCGGAGGAGACTGGAGAACTTGGCTCGGAGGAGACTGGAGAACTTGGCTCGGAGGAGACTGGAGAACTTGGCTCGGAGGAGACTGGGGTTGAGGGCCATTTCATCCCCTCAAATACAATTAAAATCCCCACAGGCACTGGAGCTGGCTCTGTGGGGACTGGAGCTGGCTCTGGAGATACTGGAGCTGGCTCTGGAGATACTGGAGCGGGCTCTGGAGATACTGGAGCGGGCTCTGGAGATACTGGAGCGGGCTCTGGAGATACTGGAGCGGCTTGCTTCCTCCTCCTCCGCTTACGGGACCCATTTGAGGATTGTAGGTTCCGTGTGGGGCAGGCAGGGAGTTCGCTGGAAAGGTATGCAGAGGAAGCCGGAGGTTGACTGACTGGCCCGGCCAACCGTGTCTCTGGATGGACTAGAGACAGACACCCATCCTGAACCCAATCCACGATAAATTTGGAATCATTTAACCATAAAATGGAATTTATGGTTTCGCTTAAGGAGAAACGATAATCGGGTTCACTAAAACGGATGGTGTCATCATCTAGTCCATCCAGAAACAGGGAGATCAAAACTGCTTCAGGCCAGTCAGACAAATAAGCGAGCTCAACAAACTCCTCCACATACCTCTCCAGCGAACGACCTACCTGCAGGAGCCCAATAAGGCGATCGCTAGCTGTCAGGGTGAGAGGCGTTGGAGGAGCTGGATCCAGGGAGCCGGTGAAAGTCTCCATTATTTTTTTTATTTTTTTTCCCTGTGGAAAATCCGGTCGTTTTTGGTCCGTTCTTCTGTTACGTGTACTGGTAGAGAGATGAGGCAGATGCGGATTTCCACAATAATATAATGCTTTTAATGTAACAAAGGTAAGGAACGCCAACATACACGGTAAACAACATTCAGAACGGACAAGGAGTGAAGGGAGTGAGTGTCATATAAAGGGAGTGCTAACAATAGAGTCCAGGTGCAGGTGATCCGTGATGATGGGGAGATGACGAGGGAAGTGAGTGCAGGTGTGGAGAACAGGAGGATCTTGGGAAATGGAGTCTAGGAGAACAAGGGATCTGTAACATATACTGTCTGTAACAACTTTGACATCCATTGCACAAAAGGTTCTTTACAGTGGAAAAAGTTTCCTCCAATTATTAAAATATACTTCACACTAGGGAATAATATATAAATGTTCTTTAGGGATCATAAAATGGTTCTTCAATTGCATCGGGATGAAAAACCTCTTTTGGAACCTTTTTGGAGGAGATGCATTATTTAATGGTAATTGTTTGACTAAATGCCAAGTTTTAGATACATCATGTAACTTTTTTTGTTCAGAAGTAGCAATATTTAAATAACGAGTCAATACGTTTTCGATCCCTCTTCCAAAATGTGTTTTTGTCTTTTCCTGATTCACAAGCCTGTTATAAGTGTTTATATTTAAGACCTGTCGAGAAATTGCGTACATACATCACTCATCACTCACACATCAATATTTTTGACAACACTGAAATGGAGCACGCTAAATCTCTACCCATTTTATGCTGAGCAAAGGAAAGTCTGTTGGCAAAAAAGTATGCAACAAAGTTCGTAATAATACAAGAATCAACATTTGTTTTTTCGGAAATTATGAGAACTGATGGATTTGAAATGTTGTAAATATGTTGCGAAGATGGGGTTTTATTACTCAACACTAACAGGTGAATAAGGGATAAATTGCCATATGTAGCTCTCTAACAGAGTTCACTGTAACTGCGGTTTTCTTTTATTAACCGCTAAAGGTCCAAAAGTTACCTTTAAGAAAAAAAAAATGAACCAAAATTTAAATAATAATAATAATAAATAAATATTTTACCTCCATGTATGACTGTGAGCTGAACATAAGTTTTTCCAGAGTTTTCCCAGAGATGAATTCCAAAGGAATATTCCACATGCTCATAGAGTCCAGCCAGGGATCTGCCAGGAGCTTCACCACATTGGAATGATTCAGTGACCTACAATAAGATCATGTGTGCAAAATATGAAATATCATAAATGAAAGTATCCAAGATCCAGAACCTGAATGACTTGAGTAAGTCCTAAAACATTTGAATGCAAATAAATTAACAGCAAGCCTCAGCGTACATTAGCATACCAAATATGTCATTTCTTTTTTATTTTATATGTAATGAATGCAGTAATCACTCACATAACATTATAGCCAATTAAACTTCCCCTTTCTCAATTTTGCTCAATTTTAGCAAAAAATAACACTTCATTTCAACATTTATTCTCCCAATCGAGTCTCATACAAAGCATTATGGGAACTAAAACTCCACTGCCCAGTTTTAGTTAATGCAACAAATATTATTCATTATTCGTGTAGTCTCAAAACAGTGAAGTAAGCTTGCAATTTACAAATTTGTATGAATTTTATGCATTTAAATTGCATAAAATGTGCTAGAATTGTTGCATTAGTAAGTAGCATATATATACACTTACCGATATATATTTTTCTCTTTCTGAATTTCTTCTTTAGTTGCAACAGTACAGGGCACCTTTTTAAGAGCCGCACGGGTATTTCCAAAGGTTACTTTATACACCTTTCCAAAGTTTCCTTTACCATAAGTAGCAGTTGAAAAAGCCATCTGGGAAACAATTAAAAATTCAGATTTATTCATTGTTTTATTAATTTATTGTAATTAATCTACATCAAAGACCATGTGAATACACACACACACACACACACACACACACACACACACACACACACACACACACACACACACACATGTGAGGGGAGTGGGGGTGGTTGTGTGTGCCTGTGGGTGGTGGGTGTGTATCAGTTATTTATTTCTACTCTTTAATTCTTTAACGTTTCAATTAAATAAATAAACACTCTTTTAGATATTTTTTATACATTTCATTTTAAAGTGCACATCATGATGTCAGAGCATCGTAATGTCTATGTTAAACTTAAAGCAGTAGTTACAGGAAAAATGTAAAAAATGTTGTCCCTCTTGTTCTTGAATTCCAACCATTGCTTTCCATGTCTGTTCTGACAAACCTCAAATCATTAGCAACTTTTGTAATTTTGTCATCTTTAAGACATTATATTTAAGAGTACAGTAGCACTTTAGTTTAGGGTCCAATTCTCACTATAAACTAGTTGCTTCTTAACATGCATATTACTAGAATATTGCCTGTTTATTAGTACTTATAAAGCACATATTAATGCCATAATCTGCATGACCATATTCTACATCCCATAATCCTACCCAATCCTATACTTAGCAACTACCTTACTAACTAATAATAAGCAGTAACTAGGAGTTTATTGAGGGAAAAGTCATAGTTAGTAGTCAGTTAATAGTGAGAACTGGACCCTAAACTAAAGTGTGACCAAAAGCACACTTTAGTTTAGGGTCCAGTTCCCACTATTAACTGACTACTAACTATGACTTTTCCCTCAATGTTGGATTAAAGGCTCAAAAAGAAATAAAATGAACAATTGTGTGGTATTTTACAGAATTTTAAATGATCAGTAAGCAATCAATAGCCAGTAATAGCCAATGATAACCAATAATAGAAACTAAAAAATTGATGAGCAATAAATGAAATTCTAAAGGTTTGCAGACACCTGATTCTATCATAGACACACGAGAACAATTTCCACATGGATCAAGACTTTCAATTTAATTGTTATGTAAATGTAATATTGGCCTACTATAAAATAATAGTACAGTTGGTGTGACTTACCACTGCAGCTGTCAAGTCTTTAAAACAATGTGTTAAAAAAAGCACAGTCAAACACACACACACACAAAAAAACCATCACCAGATAATCGCCACCCACTAGCAGTCATCAATTCCAGTAATGGTTCTAAAAGTGAAACGGAAAGTATAAAACTTTAAAGGGCAAAACAAACAGTAGCTACAGAAAGGCTTAGTTAAGGAATAAACACTGAATTCATGAAAAAAACATTCATTCACCGAAGGTCATTTTTAAGCCATGTTGGTTGTTTACTCTATGATACAAGAACGATTTCGCATTTAAACAATGCATTTAACAAAGCCTAAATATCTTTAGTTCAGATGGTTTCAAAGCCGTCGACTGCAAACAAACAGTCGTGCTTTTGAAATCAAACACGGACCCTGTCCTAACATTAATGTAGGTAATGTTATTGAATGTTTTGTTTTTGAATGTCTGAATTGTATTTAACATGCTTTTGATATTGAATAATGATTTTTTTGTTTTGTTTTGCTGTATATATATATTTATACAACAGTTACATCTGGTCCTCGAATCTGAGTCTTTCCAGCCTCAAAAACCGTTTCACACTTTGAATCACTTTGCTTGTTTCTGCTGGATATATACAGGCAGCATTTCTCACAGCGAGTGTCAATGAAGAGCAAACCAACTATAATTTTAAAATACTACCATTATTGTCTCACGGAATGTAGTTTTAGGAGTTTTTTAGGTGAGAATGTAGATGTTTAGATGCTATTTATATGTAGCCTAAACATACCACCTTTTTGAAAAATTGTTTAGATTGCTGGCTGATACTATTGTCACAGTACCTCGCTGTTGTACCCTAGTTGTCCACAGAAGGCACTCCTTCCCCTTCCACAGCAACACTGCTATGAACTCTATTTCCCAGAGTCCTTTTGCCCAATACACATCTGGGTTTACGGCCCTCAGCTGGTTCTCATTTGTATGGTTTGTCTATCTATTTAAGTTGTGTTTGTTAGTAATATACGCCTATACGGTGCACAAGGTGCTTTCACACTGCTTATTACACACATATAAAAGATTATTATTCTGTGCATAAAGATATAAATGCTTTGGTGGAATCCGGCTTTTCCCGTTGATGGTCTGCTCGCGCTTTAACCTTGCATTTCCTTGCTAGAGAAACATTCAGTTTTTTCACTTTCAAATTCATCTAAATAGCAAATCCGCCATGGTGCAACTGGCTTTTAAATGAAATGGGAGATGACACTCTGATTGGTTTATTGCACATTAAGCCCAAAACACACCCATTACTCACATTAAGAGAATAGTGACAACCCTTTTAGACCATGCGCCTAGTGCGCCAACCATTTTTCCCATTGTTAAACTAGCAAAAATGGATTCAGACACACAAGTGCACTTGCACTGTGTGCTTCAGACCATGTGCTTAGATCATTAAAATAGGGCCCTTGATGTTTTAAACAACTGCTCAAGGTCTCTTGTATCTCCAACTATGTTTTTTGAAGGAAAATGGGTGTTTTTTTTAAATATGCGAGATTCAAAAATGATAATAACAGCTGTTTTTATGTAAAATAGCTCTGTAATGTGCCATGCATTATGTAATCACTTTGGAAAGGTCATGCGTGACATAGGCCAAATTACAGCAAAATTATCTCCTCCAAGTTCAAAATCATCTGACATCATTCTTTTACTTCTTTTTTTTTTGTATTGTAAAGGCCGTTTGAGTTAGTCTTTACATATTCGCTTTGTAGACACTGGATCGGTACTTCCGGCCAAAACACGCATGATCTTTATAACGTGATTACGTAATGCGTGTGTAATGAAGCGGGACTCAGGCAGGGATCCAATTGCAATTTATTAAAAAAGAGCATGGTCCAACAGGCAGGGTCAAACAGGAGCAGACAGGTATAACAAGGGACAGGCAGAATCGTGGTCAGGATAGTAGATCGGGGCAGGCAGATATCACTCACAGATCCAGGTAACAATAAACAGTCCAAAGGCAGGTGGCAAAGAATCGTAAACGGGTAAACAGACAGGATCGGTGACAGGCAGACAGGCAGTATAATAACGCTCAGAATTGCAACAAAGGTTAACAAGACTTAGCAATGATGTATGGTGAATGAAAGTCTTTTATAGTCTGGTTAATGTTCTGCAGCTGGGTGGAGTGTGTGCAGGTGACTGGCAGGGAGGATTATGGG
Organism: Chanodichthys erythropterus; assembly: GCF_024489055.1. Taxonomy (NCBI): domain Eukaryota; kingdom Metazoa; phylum Chordata; class Actinopteri; order Cypriniformes; family Xenocyprididae; genus Chanodichthys; species Chanodichthys erythropterus. The sequence continues at coordinate 35,486,308 of NC_090222.1, forward strand.
AATTGGAGTGCAGGACAGGAATCGTGACAGCGTGGCACATCGCAGAGCAGTGCAAGACAAGCATTTGTGGTTAAAAAGTACAGTATTTTAATTTTTTTTAGAAAATGACAGATCATTTCTCTAGATAAGACTCTTATTCCTCGTCTGGGATCATGTAGAGCTCTTTGAAGCTGCACTGAAACTGACATTTGGACCTTCAACCCATTGGTAACCTTTGAAGTCCACTATTAGGAGAAAAATCCTGGAATGTTTTCCTCAAAAACCTTAATTTCTTTTCGACTAACAAAAAGAAAGACATAAACATCTTGGATGTCATGGGGGTGAGTAAATAATTATAAGGAAATTTTAATTCTGAAGTGAACTAATCCTTTAATGGTTTTCTTCAAATTCCTAAATGCAAAGTGACTTAGCTTGTGTCCCACACAGATCTATTTAAGTCTCAAATAATATCTCCACCCATCTGTCAGTGGGAATGTTCTTGATGCAGCCAAAAGGGAAACTGAAAGAGATGCAGTACAAATACAAATCATGCCATGACAATACTACGTGCCAAAGCAATACTATGGAAGAGGATTAGGGCCAAGCAATAATAAAAAAAATAAAACCATCTCGAGATTAAAGTTGTTAAATTTCGAGAAAAAAGTTGTTGAATTTCGAGAAAAAAGTTGAGATAAAATGTTGAGAATAAACTCGTTAAATTTCAAGAAAAAACTTGTTGAATTTCGAGAAAAAAGTTGAGATAAAATGTTGAGATTAAACTCGTTAAATTTCGAGAAAAAAGTTGTTGAATTTCGAGAAAAAAGTTGAGATAAAATGTTGAGAATAAACTCGTTAAATTTCGAGAAAAAACTTGTTGAATTTAGAGAAAAAAGTCAAGAGAAAATGTTGAGAATAAAGTAAATTACAAGAAAAAAGTCGTTAAATTACGAGAACAAATTTGTTAAATTATAAGAAAAATGTTGTTAAATTTCGAGGAAAAAGTCAAGATAAAATGTTGAAAATAAAGTCATTAAATTATGAGAAAAAAGTCGTTAAATTACGAGAACAATTTCGTTCTCGAAATTTAACGTCATTTTTCTCATAATTTAACGACTTTTTTCTCGTAATTTAACGAGTTTATTCTCAACATTTTATCTCAACTTTTTTCTCTTTTTTTTTTTTTCTTGAAATTTAACAACTTTAATCTCGAGATGGTTTTATTTTTTTTATTATTGCTTGGCCCTAATCCTCTTCCATACAAAACAGTCTCCTCAGCTGTTTTAGAATGAAATATTTTGTTCATTTAGGTCATACGCAATGGCAGACAAAATTTCATGCAAGTATTTTGTTAATATTGTGACACTGTAATCTGAGACCACCATTAAAAATGCAAATGATATGAATATTAGGCATTTTGTTGTTGTTGTTGTTGTTGATATTTGGCTTTTATAAAAAAAAGACTGTTAGATAGCTGACTCTTGAAAGCATGACCTCAAACATACCATGTCTCCTGTATCATTAAATCATGAAATATTCACTCATTCAATCATTTTCCTATGGCATCACCATGTCACAGCAAATTATTTACATTATTTATATTTATAGATTTTATGATGATGATGTTGATGTCAGGAGTATAAATACATCAGTAAACAATATAACATATTTGACTTAGTTAATATTCAGATTAATATCCCTCACACATTTCTTATGTTCTGTGGCTATGTTCAGACTGCAGGCAATTAACTGCAAGTGATCAAATAAAATGTGTGTTTCCAGACATAGCCAACCTATCTGCATAAACACGTATGTGACGAGGCTTTCAAAACGGATGCAAGAAAAAAGGAGTTGCATAATCTCTGTCTCCAAAATCTGAAATCTCTGGAAATAGACAGGCTGCATCCAAAATCGCATACTTTCCTAATGAATAGTAAAACACAGTAAAAAACAGTATATGACAAAAGAAGTATGTCCAAATACTCATAAAAGTGTAGGCAAAAAGTACCCAGATGAACTACTATTTCTGGGAGATTCTGAAGTGTGCATATGATGAACACTTTTCTATCCCATGAGGCCACGGCAGAGGATTTGTGAATGGCATTGAAGCAACTGACCCTGGATCTCTTGATTTCTGTTCAGTCTTTCTAGAAGCCTTGAGATCAGATTCCTTGACTATCAGGCAACTGAACTGCTTTCTGAAAGTTCAATTAAGTTATAATGGCAACATGTCAACACATTATGGATTTCCAACTCAGTTTATTGACAAAAGAAATCACTGAGAATACACAGCATATAACATATAAACCATCACAATCACTTCATTACATTGATCATTACATTGATGTGGTGACTTAAATCAGCCTTCAATCGGTTGAATAAAACCTGACTTCTTCAGTTTCAACAGCCCGGCCGTTCTTCATGACTATCCGTTGATATGTTTGAACACCTTGCTCAATGTTGTTGTGATGTCGAGTGATTGCCCCGTTTCTTGGTACGGCCGTAGACATCTGGATGTTACTGTTTGACTGGAGCAATGCCTGCATTTAAGAGAAAATATAAAATCAATGTTTTTCTACATGTTGACTGAACCTTTTTGTTATTTGGTATACGGTAAACACTGTGTCCTAGAAAGAAATCTTTAAAAGAAGAAAAAAAAAAAAAGATGTCATTGCTTGTAAAGAAATACTTTGGAATTTGTGCGACACTCTTACCAGGGTAAAAGGGTTGGGCAGTTCCTCAGGTTCACACTTACATCTATACCTTAAGTTTAAAAATGAGTCGTGTAAGAAATATTGATGCAGCTTGAGTATGTTAAAGCATTTAGACAAATATTTTCACAGTTAAAAAATCTTTCTATGCACATTAAAAAGCCATAACTCATATGAAATAAATACATACGGTAATGTTCCATTGTAGTTTTTCATCAACCCACACTTCTTACAGGATGTTGTAGCCTATTAGTGGTGTGATGAGAAGAATATGCCTTTTGTCACATATTTTCTTTTTGCTATTTATCTAACTTTATTTTAGATTATCAAAACATTATACTAACAATAATTTAATTGGTAACACTTTACAATAAGGTTCATTAGTTAACATGAACTAATAATGAACTGCACTTATACAGCATTTATTAAACATTGTTAATGTTAAATTTAACATTTACTAATACATTATTAAAATCTTGATAACGTTAGTTCTTGGACTGTGTACAAACAATGAACAACTGTATTTATCAACTAACATTAACGAAGATTATAGTAAATACAGAAACAAATGTACTGCTCATGGTTAGTTCATGTTACATTAACTAATTTTTAACTAATGACCTTACATTTACAACCCTTTTATTTATTTATTTAATTGAAACTGAATTGTCATTAGAATATTCTACACAAATTTATTTTACACAACAGCAAAGAATGAATGCATAAATAAATTGTTTCATATAAATGTCGTTTGCTAGTTCCTTACCATTTTATTTGGTAATGCTCCTCTTCAATGTTGTGAAGGCAAAGTGAAAATACTTGTTTTCCACAGAGATTTATGTAAGTATCACATGACGAAATCTCCGCCCATATGTTCCCAGGAATGTTCAGAAGGCAGTCAAGATAGAATGAGAGACGTAATACGTGAAAGAGAAACTTAAGGCAATTACAAATATATTTTGTATTAGGTAATTTGACAATATGGCAAACATCTAAGTATATTGTAAATGATTAAGGCTTGTGATAACATACAAGAATATGCTCCAGAGCTTCTTACAGTAAAAATCTTATCTGTCATTCAAGTTAAATTTTATACAAGTATAATAAAGGGATAGAACACCCTAAAATGAAAATGAAGTCATAAATGATTTACTGTCACAAACTGCTCTGGAAAACTAGTTGAAGATCCAAATGCAGTTTTATTTAGGCAATCCAAAAATCATAATCCATGTAACAGGCAGAGGGTCAAAACCAAGGCAAACAATACAAACAATGACAAAGTCCAAGACACAATGAAACAGGGAAATTGGCAGGAGATCAAGGGAAACATGAGCAAGTGCTCAGAAATGCAGCGTGACACTGGCAAGACTTTGCAAGGAAAGACAGAAAACACAGAGCTTATAAAGGCAGAGTTAACAAGGTAACGAGACACAGCTGAAAGTAATGAAGCATTATGAGTCCAGGTAAACGTTATGGGAAGTGTATTCATGATAGGAAATCAAAGGAGATGGGAGAAGTACGCTCTGGTTGGAAATTATGGGAATGTTCTAATGTCATATGCCTTGTTTCCTTTATGGACCACAAAAGGAGAATTTTTAAAAAATGTCTTTCTCACGCTCGTCCATATAATGGCAGCGAATAGCGAGTAGGAGTGATGTTACGTTCTGTGCCGAGGCTTCCCGGAAGCTTTCAGTGAAGTGCGTATCGAGGCTTGTATCGCTTTAGACCAATGACGTCATTGATGGCGTTCAAAGCCTCGCTTCCACCTGACTGGTTCGCGATGCGGTTCGAATCTTGGCGCAGTATTTTGACAGATATATAAGTGACCCATGGGACCCCCCTCAAAATTTGTGGTTTTAGAATAATAATATCGTCCCTCCTGCCTATTATGACCAAAGAATTTATTTAAACACATTTAATAGTCCCATTCATTTAAAGCCAACACGTTTATTACACAATTCTGTTATATACAATCATTATATTCATATAAATAGATTAGTCTATGTGGAAATTTATTTTTTTCTTCACTGTTATTTCTAAGCCTTAACTGGCGCAAAATAAAGTGTATCACAGATCACATCAGGTCATCTGTAGCCTAATGTATCTGCTTGTATATACACTTGACCACCAGGTGGTTTTGTGAGCAAATGAAGCCTTGAGAAATGAACCCTTTTGTGAACCACTTGGCTGAAAAGCTTCAATGCATCATGAGGCTTCATCTCGCCATCACTAGAGACCAGCGTCAAGCTTTTTAAAAAAGATGCAAAAGTATCACAGTTCTGGGGGTGTAAAGATTCCACTTGATCCATTTTTAATCCCAAGACTCCACATGAATAGACAGTAACATCTAGGAATTTTCCACCACAATACACCGACTAGCGACTAGCAAAGAACAACTAAGCACAAGCTTAATAATCAGAGAAATCAATGGTAATTAAAGACAGGTGTGCCTAATACTAATACGACAACAAGAAGAAACAGAAACCAAACAAAGGATTGGAGCACAGAAACAATGAGAACAGAATACATTTCAACATAAAAAAAATTCCAGGATTTTTCTCCTTATAGTGGACTTCAATGGGCACCAAACAGTTGAAGGTCAAAATTAGTTTCAGTGCAGCTTCAAATTGTTCTACACGATCCCAGATGAGAAATAAGGGTCTTATCTAGAGAAACCATCGCTCATTTTCTGAAAAAAAAAAGAAAAGAAAATTATCCAGCAGTGTAGACACTGCTAAGTGTATTACTGCCCTCCACAGGTCAAAGTTTGAACTAATTGTTATATACTATTGAACTAGCATATTGCATATACAAATTAGTTCAAACTTTGACCTGTGGAGGGCAGTAATACACTTAGCAGTGTCTACACTGCTGGAATTCTAATAGAGGAGAAGAAGAGAGCTTGTTCAAGATGAGCATTTATGTTATATAATTTTCATTTTTTTAAGAAAATGAGCGATGGTTTCACTAGATAAGACCCTTATTTTTCATCTGGGATCGTGTAGAACAATTTGAAGCTGCATTGAAACTAATTTTGACCTTCAACTGTTTGGTGCCCATTGAAGTCCACTATATGGAGAAAAATCCTGTAATGTTTTCCTCAAAAACCTTAATTTTTTTTCGACTGAAGAAAGAAAGACATGGACATCTTGAATGACATGGGGGTGAGTAAATTATCAGGAAAAGTTTATTTAAAAGTGGACTAATCCTTTAAGTACATGAAAAACAACCTCAAGTGACTTAGGCTATTGCCCTTTACCTAATATTTAATATAAAGGTAATAAGATTAATAATAGATACCATAATGCAACATTTCTACAGTGCTAGTAAGTGTGTGGTAAATTTTTATAGGGTGGTGCTGTGTTCAGCTATAGTTTCGCTACACTGCTGTTAATGTATGTTCATATATGAAGTTGCGGTTGTATCGAATTCAAATGGATCAAAGTGACTGGAGCTGGACCTGGTTATCACTTCAATAGTGAGACGGTCCAGCTGCTGTCTCACTGTGACTGATGCGTGCGCGGCTTATATCAGGTAGCGCTGTTTAATCATTTAGATTTTTGCTGTTTGTTTCACTCGCTGCACCCCAGTAAATAACAGCACTTAATATGTGGGGACGTAGTGGGATTCTGGCAAAAGGTTCACCAAGAAAAGTTCAGGCGCTCCCGATGGACTGTCAATCCTTCCCTCGGCTAATCATGGGCAACTCCATACTCGAGCCCTGGGGATTTCAGCCCCACCTAGCTTTCAATCCTGCCCTGCAAAAATATTTTGCCTTATTAATCTGTTACTTGCTCCAGATGAAATCGTTTAGGGCTTTAGGCTAAGGGCAAAGTTAAATTTCATAACTTTAGATTTGTATAAAATCTAATCATAAATCCTGTACTTTTGTAGTTTTGTCTTCAATTAGTTCACCATAAAATGAAAATTCTGTCATTAATTACTCACCCTCACATGTAAGACCTTCGTTCAAATTAAAGGGGTGGTTCAATGTTTTTTTTTCTAGGCTTGATTGTGTTTTTGGGGCACAGTTTAACTTGAACTTAATGCTTTGTTTTTTGAAAACGCTGTATTTTTCATATATTTTACCTTTATTCTACACCTCTGTTTCCACTGTCATGTGAATGGCTCGTTTGACTTCCTGCTAAGATACCACTCCCTCCGAAATACGCAATGTGCTCAGATTGGTTAGATGGCCCAGTGTATCGTGATTCACTGAAGCGTCCAGAAATGCCACGCCCCTTACCATTCTTTGTTACACACTTCAGTGGAAATGTAAATAATGGCATCTATATTGCTGTATCAAATTAAGACCAAATCAGACCCAGATGAAGAGGCTCAAGCAGAAACTCTGCAATCGCGGCTTTTAAAGGACGTTTATGAATGGTATTTCATTTTTTAAATTTGTGTCAAAGTGTTTAGATGCTGTTACTACTGTTTGTTAGCTTTTGATATATGGTTTTATCCTGATTAAAGCTTTACAGTAGCCGGATACAGCCGGTGTACACAACTCTTCCGCTTCCACATGCTGCGCCACATTGTTGTGTGTTCCTGGGGGCGTGTTTTGCAGGGTTTACGTCACCAACCCGGGAAGAAGCGTGTTGTATTCGTTTTTGTAGGCATTAAAATGCCATAACTTTAAAAGACAATATCTCTGTGTGCATTGAACTTTCAGAGCTGTAACTTTGCAAATACTGTTTATGCTCAAGCTGCAACATTACACACTAATAATGTTAAAAAAGTGAAATCGCATTGAACCACCCCTTATCTTGACATGGGAATGACAGGAAAGAGAAGAGATTGTTGAATAAAGGCATCATTTTTGTTTTGTTTTTGCACACAAAAGGCCGCATTTACACTGCAAGTCTTAATGCACAATTCCAATCTTTTGACCATATCCGATTTTTTGGACGACGTGCTTACATTTCTTTTAAAAGTGACCTGTATCGGATATCTCCTTTTTACACTGCACTTGGCAAAACGTACCAAAAATAGCCTATTCACAAATCAATTTCAATGGTACATTGAGCTTAATTTATTGACATAAATTCATACAGAAACCCTTTTAATGTAATAGTTACATCATGTATAAAAGTACAAATTCTTCACGACATATGCAGCTCCGGTGGAAGCGTGCGAGCTGAATAATACTCGAGTACGGGTAGTTCCCATTCAGTCAGTCACGTTCGACGTTACGTCGATACTGACGTAATGGGGTCTCGCTAGGGAGCCCAATCACCTCCAAGGATACAAAACAAGCCAATGGGAATTGGCCTGTGAGATTTACATGCCGGGCCCCTCCCCCGGCATCCGGGTATAAATAGGGCCGGCATACTCACCTTCATTCATACTTTTGCTTCGGAGCCGATCGGATCGGATCTGCACATTCACCTCTTAGAAGAGCGAATTTCAAAAAGAGCAAAAAACAGCAATTATAATTGCTATAGGACAAGATCCTAAAAACAGCAATTTTAATTGCTACTCGGCTGTTTTTTGTTCCTGGTGGCTGCTCGAGTCTCTCCAGCTGGTGGGAAGGCACGCTCAGCGGTGGGTGTGACGGCGCGCTGCCCACAGGACGGTGCCACACTCGTCCCTGGGTGCTTCGGCTGGTGAGGTATACTGAAAGAGCAAGCACGGGCGATCAGCGTCTTTTTCAAGATGTCTTTTCGTCCGTGTGTTTCTGGATGCGGTCGTTTCCTGACCTCCTCTGACGGCCATGATCACTGTCTCACGTGTCTGGAGTAGACCGCACGCTGAGTCAGCGTTCATGGATGGCGCATGCCCTCACTGTGAGGGCATGTCCATGTTGGTGCTGAGATCGCGCCTCTCCTTCTTTAAAACAGAAGTGAGAGGCCCCTCTGTCACTACCCCAACGCCGGCGGCTGTAGCGGCCTCTGGCCCGGTTAGTGCTCTGGGAGATCTGAGGGTTACAGTGGGAGCCACTTCGTCGGGTCCGTCCCCACGAACCTCCCACTCCTCCACAGCACCATGTGCCGTCGAGCTGCCGACTGCTGTCGCGGGGCCCTCCTCGGGGGTGCCCCACGTCACTTTCGGCGCTCCGGAGGAGGATCGGATGTCGATCGCTGCATCGGGGAGTGGGCTGAACGGTTCGGAGTCTGATGATGACTCTGAGCTTCCGCCTTCAGGGGTGGTGGCTCAGTCAGAGGCGGATTCTGAGCTTACGGCCATGCTTGCCCGGGCCGCCGCGGGCATCGGGCTTGAGTGGAACCCTCCACCCTGCCCCGAGCGCTCGCAGTTGGATGATTGGTTTCTGGGTTCGGGGCGCGGCACCCAGCCGCGTCCCGCCCCAGTGCCTTTCTTCCCGGAGGTGCATGAGGAGCTCCAGAAGACCTGGCTGGCACCTCATATGGCCAGACTGCGGTCCTCTGCCTCCTCCACTCTCACTACCCTCGATGGTGGGGCCGCCAGGGGATATGTGGACATTCCACAGGTGGAACGTGCGGTTGCGGTGCATTTATGCCCGCAATCGGCGACCACCCTGGGCGGAGCCGTCCGCGTCTCCCGTCCAAGGCGGGTAAGACCATGGCCGCTCTCGCGCGGCCAAGGCTTACTCAGCTGCTGGACAGGCGGCTTCTGCCCTGCACGCCATGGCGATTCTGCAGGTCCATCAGGCGAAAGCGCTGAAGGACCTGCACGAGGGTAGTGCTGACCCAGGAGTGCTTCAAGAGCTGCGCGCCGCGACCGACCTCGCCCTCCGGGCGACGAAGGTCACGGCACGTGCCCTGGGTCAAACGATGTCCACCCTGGTGGTCCAGGAACGGCATCTCTGGTTGGACCTGGCTGAGATGAGGGAAGTCGACAAGGCTCGCTTTCTTGACGCCCCCATCTCCCAGGCTGGCCTCTTCGGCGACACCGTCGAGGACTTTGCCCAGCAGTTCTCGGCGGTGCAGAAGCAGACAGAGGCCATCAAACACATCCTGCCCAGGCGCGATGATGCCACCAATCCGCCTCGGGCTGTGCCTCTGTCTGCTCCTCGCCGAGGGCGTCCCCCTGCGGCTCAGGCTCCTGGGGGAAAATCCTGTGTTTTGTTTTCTTTCTGTTCCGCCGCTGGCCGCGAGGTCAGCGGTACCCACATTTTCAATAAAAGAGCAATTTCCAAAACCTCTGGGTCATATGAGAAGGTCCGCGCTGAGGGTGAGCGAGCTTTCGCTCCCTCTCTCTCAGCCGCTCCTTCCTTCGCCACGGGCAGGGTCTTGGCGCCCCGGGAACGCACCGCCTTCCCACGCCACCCTGCCCACTCGGAGCCATGTGAGTGGACTCCACTCACAGCCTCGACCTTGGGGCGCACTGCCTCCCGAGTCAGGCCACAGTGCTCCATGCTGCCCCCCCGTGGGTACTTCTGTTGTCCGGATGATTCCACTCGTACGGTGCTTGGAGGCTACTTTCATGTCTCGATCCTTCCTCGACACAGACCGTTCCTACGGTTTGCGTTCGAGGGGCGAGCATATCAGTACAGGGTCCTACCCTTCGGGCTGTCCCTGTCTCCTCGCGTCTTTACCAAAGTCGCAGAGGGGGCCCTTGCCCCACTCAGGGAAGTGGGCGTTCGCATCCTCAACTATCTCGACGACTGGCTCATTTTGGCCCAGTCACGAGAGCAGTTGTGCGAACACAGGGACCTGGTGCTCAGGCACCTCAGCCAGTTGGGGCTTCGGGTCAACCGGGAGAAGAGCAAGCTCTGCCCCGTGCAGAGCATCTCTTTTCTCGGTGTGGAGCTGGACTCGGTCAATATGACAGCACGTCTCACCATCGAGCGTGCACAGTCGGTGCTGAACTGCCTGAACTCGTTCTCGCGGAAAACAGCGGTCCCACTGAAACAATTTCAGAGGCTCCTGGGGCATATGGCATCCGCAGCCGCGGTCACACCGCTCGGATTGCTTCATATGAGACCGCTTCAGCACTGGCTGCACGACCGGGTCCCGAGGTGGGCATGGCACCGTGGCTCACTCCGTGTGGTCATCACACCGAGTTGCCGCCACACATTCAGCCCGTGGTCGGACATTGCTTTTCTACGGGCCGGGGTGCCCCTAGTGCAAGTGTCCAGGCATGTTGTTGTCACAACAGATGCCTCTGCCACCGGCTGGGGTGCCATATGCAGTGGCCAGTCAGCGTCGGGGTCCTGGATGGGATCCCATCGCCATTGGCATATCAACTGCCTCGAGTTGCTGGCAGTACTCCTTGCGCTGCGCCGGTTTCGACCGCTGCTGCAGGGCAAGCATGTACTGGTCCGGACGGACAACACATCGGCGGTAGCGTATATCAACCACCAGGGTGGTCTACGCTCCCGTCGCATGTCGCAACTCGCCCGCCATCTCCTTCTGTGGAGTCAGCGCCGACTCAGGTCGCTGCGCGCCTCCTACATCCCGAAGCGAGCTCAATCGTGCGGCCGACGCGCTCTCACGACAGCTCACGCTCCCGGGGGAATGGAGACTCCACCCCCCAGGTCCAGCTGTTATGGAGCCGGTTCGGGGAAGCACAGGTGGACCTGTTCGCTTCTCTGGAATCCGCCCATTGCCAGTTGTTTTATTCGCTGACCGAGGGGACCCTCGGCACGGATGCACTGGCACACAGCTGGCCCCGGGGCCTACGCAAGTATGCGTTTCCCCCAGTGAGCCTCCTTGCACAGACACTGTGCAAGGTCAGGGAGGACGAGGAGCAGGTCTTGCTAGTTGCGCCGTATTGGCCCAACCGGACCTGGTTCCCGGAACTCATGCTCCTCGCGACAGCCCATCCCTGGCGCATTCCCCTGAGGCAGGATCTCCTCTCTCAGGGGCAGGGCACCATATGGCACCCACGACTCGACGACTGGCTCATTTTGGCCCAGTCACGAGAGCAGTTGTGCGAACACAGGGACCTGGTGCTCAGGCACCTCAGCCAGTTGGGGCTTCGGGTCAACCGGGAGAAGAGCAAGCTCTGCCCCGTGCAGAGCATCTCTTTTCTCGGTGTGGAGCTGGACTCGGTCAATATGACAGCACGTCTCACCATCGAGCGTGCACAGTCGGTGCTGAACTGCCTGAACTCGTTCTCGCGGAAAACAGCGGTCCCACTGAAACAATTTCAGAGGCTCCTGGGGCATATGGCATCCGCAGCCGCGGTCACACCGCTCGGATTGCTTCATATGAGACCGCTTCAGCACTGGCTGCACGACCGGGTCCCGAGGTGGGCATGGCACCGTGGCTCACTCCGTGTGGTCATCACACCGAGTTGCCGCCACACATTCAGCCCGTGGTCGGACATTGCTTTTCTACGGGCCGGGGTGCCCCTAGTGCAAGTGTCCAGGCATGTTGTTGTCACAACAGATGCCTCTGCCACCGGCTGGGGTGCCATATGCAGTGGCCAGTCGGCGTCGGGGTCCTGGACGGGATCCCATCGCCATTGGCATATCAACTGCCTCGAGTTGCTGGCAGTACTCCTTGCGCTGCGCCGGTTTCAACCGCTGCTGCAGGGCAAGCATGTACTGGTCCGGACGGACAACACATCGGCGGTAGCGTATATCAACCACCAGGGTGGTCTACGCTCCCGTCGCATGTCGCAACTCGCCCGCCATCTCCTTCTGTGGAGTCAGCGCCGACTCAGGTCGCTGCGCGCCTCCTACATCCCGGGCGAGCTCAATCGTGCGGCCGACGCGCTCTCACGACAGCTCACGCTCCCGGGGGAATGGAGACTCCACCCCCCAGGTCCAGCTGTTATGGAGCCGGTTCGGGGAAGCACAGGTGGACCTGTTCGCTTCTCTGGAATCCGCCCATTGCCAGTTGTTTTATTCGCTGACCGAGGGGACCCTCGGCACGGATGCACTGGCACACAGCTGGCCCCGGGGCCTACGCAAGTATGCGTTTCCCCCAGTGAGCCTCCTTGCACAGACACTGTGCAAGGTCAGGGAGGACGAGGAGCAGGTCTTGCTAGTTGCGCCGTATTGGCCCAACCGGACCTGGTTCCCGGAACTCATGCTCCTCGCGACAGCCCATCCCTGGCGCATTCCCCTGAGGCAGGATCTCCTCTCTCAGGGGTAGGGCACCATATGGCACCCACGTCCCGACCTGTGGAACCTCCACGTGTGGTTTCTGGACGGGACGCAGGCAGACTCGGTGGCCTACCGCCCGCGGTAGTCGACACCATCACTTCGGCCCGAGCCCCCTCGGCGAGGCGCGCTTACGCTTTGAAGTGGAGTCTGTTCGCTGAGTGGTGTTCCTCCCGCAGGGAGGACCCCCGGAAATGCCCGGTCGGTGTTGTGCTTTCCTTCCTTCAAGAGGGTTTGGAACGGAGGCTGTCCCCTTCCACCCTGAAGGTCTATGTGGCCGCCATCGCAGCACATCACGATGTGCTCGACGGCAAGTCACTAGGGAAGCACGACCTGATCATCAGGTTCCTCAGAGGCGCCAGGAGGTTGAATCCCCCTAGGCCTCGCCTCATTCCCTCCTGGGATCTCTCCATCGCCCTCTTGGGCCTTCGGGGAAGACTCCTTCGAGCCCCTTGAGTCAGTCGAGCTGAAACATCTGTCTCTTAAGACAGTGCTCCTGACCGCACTCGCCTCCTTCAAGAGGGTTGGGGACCTGCAAGCATTTTCGGTCAGCGATTCGTGCCTGGAATTCGGGCCGGACTACTCTCAAGTCATTTTGAGACCCCGGCCTGGATATGTGCCCAAGGTTCCCACCACTCCCTTCAGGGACCATGTGGTGAACCTGCAAGCACTGCCCCCGGAGGAGGCAGACCCAGCCCTTGCGTTGCTGTGTCCCGTTCGTGCTCTGCGCGTTTACGTGGACCGCACGCAGAGCTTTAGAAGCTCTGAGCAGCTCTTTGTCTGTTTTGGAGGTCAGCAGAAGGGAAAGGCTGTCTCCAAACAGAGGTTGGCCCACTGGATAGTGGATGCCGTCGCCTTGACGTACCAGTCCCAAGGCGAGCCGTGCCCTCTCGGGTTGCGAGCTCACTCCACTCGGGGTGTTGCTTACTCCTGGGCGTTGGCGCACGGCGCCTCTGTTGCAGACATCTGCAGAGCTGCAGGCTGGGCGACACCAAACACATTCGCGAGGTATTATAACCTCAGAGTGGAACCGGTGTCCACCCGTGTGCTTTCTACTCGTAGTTAGCCATGGGTGTTCGCTTGCTGTGCCATTTCCCTCGGGAGAGGGAATGCGAGCACTGTTTTCGCTCCTCAGTTCAGTTCCCCGTAACGGCGAACCCTGTGGAGTTCCTCCTGCATCCTGCGGCAGCCAGACGCGGCGGAGGCGTCAGGCGCCAGGTCCAGTACTTGCGTGTATGCCCAGTTGGTCTGCCCTTGTACTGGGCTAGATGCCCATATGCTGTGATTCCCCTCGGGTAATCCCATATGAGATTGTCCACGGTAAGGTTTCCCTGACGGTAAACCCGTGTCTTTCCCTGGGCGGCTTTGCTTTTGCCCCGTCTCTGATTGCTAGTCGTTCCTCTCGAAAGGTAGGACCTACATCAGAGATCTTCCATATGCGTTACTGTTCTCAGACCAGTCCATATGTGTCTTCCACACGTTACCTCCCTTCGGGCAGGGTGTGGTCTCCGTAGCTTTCCCCTCCTCGGGGAACGCTTTCCTGGCGTTTTTGTCGTTGCTGGAAAACGAGGTTGAGTCCGACGCTCCTCCCCCGTGGGGTAGGAACAGCAGCTTCGACTTCTCCACAGTAACGCCCTGTCCTCTCCATCCCACCGGTATGGAAGACATTCCTGGGCTTACTCTGGGCGCTGGAGGGTTGCGAGTATGGGCCGCATTTGCACTTGGCACGCTTCAGCCTGCCAGCACCTGCCTCCCTAACACTCGTAACGTGGTTCAGTTGCTATGGCGTTTTCCACGGGACCCCATTATGTCAGTATCGACGTAACGTCGAACATGACTGACTGAATGGGAACGTCTAGGTTACTAATGTAACCCCCGTTCCCAGAAGGAGGCTTGAGACGTTACGTTCCCTTGCCATAGCTTTGTGCCACTGCTGAGCGGCCAGATACCTATCTCGGCTCCTCAGCAAAAATATGAATGAAGGTGAGTATGCCGGCCCTATTTATACCCGGATGCCGGGGGAGGGGCCCGGCATGTAAATCTCACAGGCCAATTCCCATTGGCTTGTTTTGTATCCTTGGAGGTAATTGGGCTCCCTAGCGAGACCCCATTACGTCAGTATCGACGTAACGTCTCCGTTCCCTCCTTCTGGGAACGGGGGTTACGTTAGTAACCTAGACGATATTCACAGCTTCATGGGCTCGAATCCGCCATCCTGTACTAGTTTTTTTTTTTTTTTTTTTGTCATTAAAAACAATGCATTCATCAGTGATTGTATATCAAGGATAGTTGCAAGTTTGTGTGCTTTTTATTTTGTGGTTTCAATGGAACAAATAGAGTCTCCACAACGGGACTGAAGCGCGCGTCTGTGCACGAGCCGTCGTCACATTTCAACGTCAGATCGCCTTTTATTTAACACAAACAAATGAAATGAATAATCTACCAGTCAACTAGAAATGCTCCGTTTGTTATAGGTATGTCTGTAGCGCGAAATGTTAAAAAACCCTCACTTTTCAATGACGCAGGGGTCGAATTTACAGGGGAATATCCGATCTGTCCGCTTACACTGCAGGCGCAAACGCACGTATCCGATTCATATCTGATTTATAACCACATATGGATGAGGCCTGAAACCGATCTGTGAAAATCGGAATCCATAAGCTTTTTTCCTGCTTACACGGTCGTGACTCATATCCGATCTGTGGGAGGAAAAAATCGGAATTGGGTCACTTGAACCGTGCAGTGTAAATGGGGCAAAGTGTTCTTGTCAGTTCATATAATTAAGGTTGAACCACTGTATAGTCACATATGGCCCCGGATCTGTGCATGAAGACTTGCAGTGTAAATGCGGCCTATAGACTATTTTAACAATGTCTTTAGTACCTTTCTGGACCTTGAAAGTGTTGATTATATGGACGAGTCATATAGCCTACCTCTCGGATTTCATGAAAAATATCTTGTTCTGAAGATGAGCGAAGATCTTTCAGGTGTGGAACGACATGAAGTTGAGTAATTAATGACAGGTTTTTAATTTTGGGTGAACTAACCCTTTAACTGTTTTGCTTGTTTGTTTCCTATTGTACAAACGTCTTTTATAATGGCTATTATTCATTTAAATATTATTGTTGTTCAGTAATGTTTGGTTTTGACTAACGTTGTCCGTTAGTGATTGTGATTTCGACTTACATAATAAGGCCATTAGATGGCAGCAAAGACTGTTTATCAGTGTGTCAGCAGTAAAGATCTGAGAAGGTCCTGGCTGACTCGTTTTTCATAAGCCTACATGATAGGAAATGTATTCAGACCGAGTTGTCTTCACTATAACGCACAACCACAGACAATACAACATTAGCCTACATCCCTCAATGGCAAGAAAAATAATTATAAGATGTTTATTTGTGGTGGACTCTGTACAAACCCTACTTAAGTTAAAAAACACTAATAAAATATTACTCCAGTAAAAGAGAGATTTCTAATGTGACACAAGTAAGATATAGGCCTACCTAAAACAGGTTAGTGCTCAGTCTGACATTATTATGAATTAGGAGCACACTTGATCTGAGAATATTGTAATAAATCCAGTCGCCAATAGGGGCAGTGGTGAGCTTTCATTGGGCACACCACCACCTCTAAAGGGTTAGTTCACCCAAAAATGAAATTTCTGTCATTAATCCTCATGTCGTCCCAAACCCGTAAAACCTTTGTTCGTCTTCAGAACACAAATAAAGATATTTTTGATGAAATCCAAGGGTTTCTAAACCACATATCGGCAGCAATGTCATTGTGCCTTTTGTGGTCCAGAAAGGTATTAAAGACATTGTTAAAATAATCTACAGTGGTTCAACCTTAATGTTATAAAGTAACGAGAATACCTTTTGTGCACAAAAACAAAACAAAAATAATTACTTTACTTGACAATTTGAACTGTTGTCATACGCAGAACGCAGTTGACGTAGTGAACACAGTGCTGAGCTTCCATGTTTATGTCCGAACGCCGGCTCATTATTGGTAGACGCTTTACACGAGAGCAGCACGACGTATGCCTGTAATGCTGATGCAGGAGCCGGCCAATAATGAGCCAGCATTTTGCTATTACTCCACTAGGTCTGAAATATATAGTTCGCTGCAAACTGCAAAATGTATAAATTATTAATTTGCTAAATGTGTACAGTTGCATAAAATACTCAATAAAGTAGTCTAACTACGTTACCTTGGTTGAATGGTTGGATTCCACAACTGGTAAAATAAAACATATACAAGACAATACAACATTTACTGTAGGATCCATATATTTACTGGTGACTTAATTTAAAAAACTGTTCTATTGCACTTCTGATTTGGCAGTGACATTTGCCAGTTTTGGGTGCATGTGAAGGATTCTACCCAGTGGCTGTTACCCAAAAAGTGTTGCCTCTTGAGTTCTATACTCCAGTGTGTGAAGTTCTGCAAACCATGCCCCTCTACCACCCCATATTTCTTCAGGAGTATATAATGGGTTTGGAAATTTTAGATGAAAAGATGAAAAAGGTCAAGGTACACACATCCAAAATATCTTGGCCATAAGATCCAAAAAAAAAATTATGAGAAAAAAGTCGTTAAATTACAAGAACAAATTCGTTAAATTATGAGAAAATTGTCGTTAAATTCCGAGAACAAATACGTTAAATTATGAGAAAAATGTCGTTAAATTTCGAGAATAAAGTCAAGATAAAATGTTGAGAATAAACTCGTTAATTTACAAGAAAAAAAATCGTTAAATTTGGAGAAAAAAATCGAGATAAAATGTTGAGAATAAAATCATTAAATTATGAGAAAAAATTCGTTAAATTTTCTCATAATTTAACGCCTTTTTTCTCGTAATTTAATGACTTTATTCTCAGCATTTTATCTCGACTTTTTTCTCAAAATTTAACGAAATTTTTCTCATAATTTAACGAATTTGTTCTCGTAATTTAACAACTTTTTCCTTGTAATTTAATGACTTTATTCTCAGCATTTTATTTCGACTTTTTTCTCAAAATTTAACAACTTTAATCTCGAGATGGTTTTATTTTTTTATTAATGCTTGGCCCTAATCCTCTTCCGTATTAGTCTTATGATATTTAGTTGACTAAAACTATGCTAAAACTAAAACAATTCAGATTACCGAAATATGAAACTATATATGAAAAATTAAAATGCCATAAAGCCATATATAAAACTATAATGCCATTTTAGTCAAAAGACTATGACTAAAACTTAATAAAAATTAGCTGTCAAAATTACCCCTGCTTTATATTTCCTCATTTGAAATGGGGGAAGGCATTTTAGTATTTGGTAACTGATATAATAATCTATCCTCATCATTTGAATGAACAATCTTTAGTAACACAAATGTGCACCCATTTGTTCCCATAATTCCTGACACATCTCTCGAATTCCTTGTAATGAATAACTTGTTAAATACCATATAAAGTTTGTATTTGCAAAATGGTTGTTAAAGTATATTTGGGATCTCTTGCTTTCTGTGCTTTTTTTCTAGGAGACTTGAGATCCGTTTCTGTGACTGTCAGGCAACTCAACTGCTTTCTGGAATTTAAATTAAGTTTTAATGCAACATGTCAACACATTATTGTTTTCCAACTCAGTTTATTGACCAAAGATATCACTGAGAATACACAGCATTTAACATATAAACCAATATGACTGCAATTTTATTACATGAATCATTACATTGCTGTGGTGACTTAAATCATCCTTCAATCGAATGAATATGTTGAATGTTTGAACACGTTGCTCAGTGTTGTTTTGATGTAGAGTTATTACACCGTTTGGTTGTACAACCATGGGCCCCTGGATGTTACTGTTTGACTGAAGCAATGCCTATTTAAGAAAAAAATATAAAATAAATATTTTTCTACATGCTGCAAATTACTGACTGAATCTGTTTGTTATTGGCTTTGGTTACAATAAACACTGTGGCCGAGAAAATTTTTAGTATTTTTTTTTTTTGACACTCTTACCAGAGAAAAAGGGTTGGGCAGTTCCTCAGGTTTACACTTACATCTATACCTTAAGTTTAAAAATGAGTTGTGTAAGAAGTATTGATGCAGCTTAGAGTTAGAGCATTTAGACAAATATTCACAGGTAAAAAACAATCTTCCTTTGCACACTGAAAATATATAACCGCATAAATACATACCAGTTTGGTCCATGCTGTACTTTATATGTTTTGCAGCGATAACAGTATGCTGATGTTGTTGCCTAAGAAGAGATCACAGGTGACATGAGAAATATAGATGCCTTCTATCAAAGATTTTCTTTTAGTTCATTAGTGTTTCTCTTTCTCTTTTTAAATCTAATTTTATTTCAAATTACCAAAATGTTATTGCAACATTATTTACAAAAAAATTAATCTACATTTATTTACACCCATTATATTTTAGATATTTTTTAAATCGAAACTGAACTGTTACTGATTGAATAAGAAGAATTAGACTTATGAAAATTCATTTTATACAACAAAAAGAATTGCTTTAATAGAACATGCCAAATGCAATTTCCTTACCATTTTCCTTGATGCTCTTCTTCAAACTTCTAAATGCAAACTGACTTTATTTGTGTCCCACACAGATCTATGTAAGTCCTAAATAATATCTCCACCCATCTGTCAGTGGGAATGTTCCTGATGCAGTCCAAAGGGAATCTGAAAGAGATGCAGTACAAGAATGAGAATTTCATGCCATGATCTTGACAAGGCAAAACATTCTTCAGATTCTCAGCTCTCATAGACAATGGCAGATACAGTTCATTCATTTTCCTATGGCATCACCATGTCATCACAAATTATTCACACTCACAACAAAGTTATGTAATTCCCGTTTCCAGTCAATTTCAGTAAATATTTACTGATATTATGATGATAATGATGTCAGGAGTATAAATGAGACAGAAATATCATTGAGAAATGACAGTGTTCCTGTTTATGACAGATACAGAAATAAATAGGCCATATATAAGTACATAAGTGTGACATCATGTGACCTAAAACTAAATGCAAATATCATTCTGGTTATCCACTTCTTTCATGTCAAACAGGCATTACAGTAAACATGATTTTGTTATCTTCTTTCTGGGAACCTTTTCACATGACACGATGTTAATCCGGGTGCAGTCTAAATACATACTATACATACTAAACACATACTATTTTACTTTTGCTTTTGATTCAGTTTAACCAGTAAATAGATTAAATAGATAAATTAACCAGTAAAAACATTATTAGTTTAGTCAGATTTGCATATATTTACATCAATAAACAATATATCCTCCTTGGACCCAGCTATAGATTTGATACCATAAGTTTGGAGGTTAGACCATAACACTCTGCTTGCTCTTCAAAAATGACTGACATTGACTGAATGAATTCAGCACACTTAGGAAAATATATTCTTATACTAATTATCAAATGGTTTATGTGGTACATAAACATCTTAGCAAACTTTAGTGGGGTTTAAAATCAGAATATGACTTCATATTCATATTATATAAATTCTTATGAAAATGTTGCCAAGTTATCATTACTCCATTATTGCGCTACTTATTTCACGTCTCAGTGTCAGAATTATCGAGATGGCCAATCAAAGCAAAGAAGGCCGGTTTTACTGTTCACAGAAGACAAATGCAAATTCAAACACAATGCTTTTTCTGCTGCTTTTTTAATGGTGAAAAATAGTGTGTGTTAAGATGTAAGTAGCTAAACATGTAATACTGCCAACTGCTGAACTTATTCACATTTTGAACTGAAAACACGGTGGCATGTACATTTTTTATGCATAACTGAATGTGACAAGACAAAGAAATGTTTTGTATTTTCAACATATTAGACATACGAATAAGATTGATTATGTGCATATTTTAAAATAAAATATAATTAGCAAAAAATGTAAGCACACATACACTGTTCTCTTATGACCTTCAAGAAGATTCAAGATGGCAGCTATGTTACATTGCTACAGTTATAATGTAGTTTTGTGTATCTAAATGTTATTTCTTCTTAGTAAACATTATTTGTGTAAATTATCTTCATTTTATATGTCACTACTACATTGGTCAAATGGATGCCCAACAACACACATACACACAAATGTGTTGGATGAGCATTTATTCATTATCACCTCTGATTATTAAATAAGCTAAATCATTTAAGATAAACAGCATTTAGCACAGCAACCCAGCAATTTCAGTTTATGAATGTTATAGAAAAAAACAAAAAAACTTATTATTACATAATTATACGAATCAGAATAATGGTAATCTGATAATTAATGATATAATCAATGATAATAGTACATAGAAGGTAGTGTGAAAGAATCAACAACAAGATTAAGCAATAATTCATTCAAATCTCTGAATGATTGGTTGATGTGTCTCGGTTTGTAATGAGATTATGTATATTTTGTTTCTTCAACATAAAAAACGCTGCCATTCCGCCAGGTTATTGTTAGTTTGCGAGCTCCACATCCTGCATCCGGTAAATAGTAAGTCATCTTGCCATTCATTGGATAGGGAGGCATGCCACCCTGGAACTGGTTTGGAAACATCATGTTCATCATCTGAAAGATGAAAACAAGGTAGTTAGTTATAACTACTTAAACATATGGTATTGCTGGGTTGTGATAGTGCAATAAATGTATCATGTCTCATTTTCAAAATATTCAGAAAGGGTTATTATTGTTTTTAAAGCAAACTTTTCAGAATATATCAGACATTACCTGTGGAACAGGCATCCCACAGAAAAATGGCTGTCCTCCATACCTTTAATTTAAAATCGCATCATGTTAATAATATGAGTTTATCGTAATTATGTATTTTGAGACAGTTAATAAAACTTTCCAAGAGATTCAAATACTAACTCCACTGATACATACACTCAAAAAAATGATTCTAGCTGCTTGTTCAGTTTATTTAAATAAAATAAGCTGAACCAACACAAATCTTTAGTTTTTTTCTTAATTGGCATTCGCACTCAATTGTATTATGTTAAATGAAATTAAATTTGCAAAATGTTAGGTCAACCTAAACCATTTGTGTTGGGACTACATGAATCATTTATGTTGCATTGATTGAACCTGGGCAGTGGATTTCTAGTTCCCAGCATGCTTTGCGTAGGGAAAGATTGGGACAGTAAATGTTGAACTTAAGTGCTGTTTAATGTGTTTTTTAGTAAAGGGAAATACCTTTTAAAGTTTGAAGTTCAGTTATATTTGACATTTAAAAGAGTTTATGTTATGTCGATTTTTTGAGGTTACCATTATGCTGAAGTGTAGACCTTGTGGTTAGGCTCTAGGTGGCTACGTAAAACAAATTTATATTGTTCTCAACGAGCATTAACTGTGTTCAAGCCAGTGATGAGAAGTTCTTTATCTGAACATTAGTTGCATGCTATAAATGTTACTTAGCATATAAATAAGTGTTATTTTAGATTAGTTTTTATAGAAATATAAATAAGTTAGTTTGAGGGCCAGCACAAATTTTACACAGTCTACATGTGGTCATCAGCTTTTCCCCTCTCAATGGTCATGAAACATGTATGTCGGTGTACAACAGCTTCTCAAAACCTAAGCACAAGCGCACATCTTCACCATGATGGTAACAAAAAAAAAAAAAAAAAAAGCACTGGTTGGATCAACAAGAATGAATTATGTTCAGGAAACATACACAGAATACGTCAAATGAAACTGGTGTGATCTCATTCAATTAGGATGAATTTCACTCATTAGTACAATTAACCTAGCTTAAGTTCAAATAAATCAGTTCAACTGTGTGGAAATGGGTGTCATAATTGAATTAAGTTAGACCAACAAGTTATTTTTTTGAGTGTACTAACCCAAAAGGCATCGGACTCATCATCCCCCATGGGTTAAAGTTCATTGTTAGAGATAATTTGTAGAGGTCTGTTAAGCATATGTCACAGCTGAGAAACAGTAGACAATTTAAAATACTATCTTTCAACACTTTTCCTGCACTTTATCTACAGAAAAAACAGAATGCAGTGTAATAGTGTAAGTTGTTGCAAATGTGTTTTGAACGAGCTAGACAAAGTCATTTAGGTACTCAAGTTCTGCAATAATAAAGTGATTGTTTAGGAAATAAGTTAGATGCCTATTATAATGATTTCCTGATTAAACACCAAATAAACACAAGACTTAAAATATATATTTATTTTATAGACATATTAAATACAGTGTTTTTATAAATATGTATCAAAAACATACATTTTATATAAAGTCAATTACATTAAATTCCTTACCAAAGTCTTTGTCCAGTGATCAAACACCTCTCCAAATAGTGAAAGTGATTCTACTAAAGCACCAGAGATCTATAAAGAAACAAAATCCCCACCCACAAACTGGAACAAATTACAGGAATAGTACTGAGGCAGCCAAAAATAACTCTAAAAAAGCAACTATTAAGTTTGTTCCCTTTAAATGATTCTACATTTCTAAGAGAATGTCAATCCATATCCATGTATGAAGATGTTACAAAAATGGACACATGGTTCCATGCCCTTTTAAAGTTATACATATATATTTTGGTATTTATGCCTTTATAGGACAGGAAGCTATTATAGGAGAGGAGAAAGGTATGTTTTAAGGACAACAAACTAGTGTTGGGTCCATGTCCAGTCCAAGTACTTTTGAGTGGGGGGCATTTATTAATATCTTGTTATCTTAATTTTATGTTGTTACTTATATATTATCTTTCATGTAACACATGATGTTGACTCAGTTGTATTTAGAAAAAGTCTAAAATGTCAGAGTCCATGTCAAATTCGAGTTCAAGTTTACCTGAGTGTGTCAAATTCATTCATAATTGCACTCGAGTTTGGACTTGATTCAGAGTCCGACATCAAGTACCCTAACTCTAACTCAAACAAGGCTCTCTACCGAATCACTGTTGCGCTATATTGGAGCACTGCCCACAAGGCTATGTCTCTGATGGAGGGCTTCGTGTATTTTATGACCATAAACATGTACACAGATTTAGCAAAATAGAAATCAGTCTTTTTTTGTTTCTTCAAATTCATGTTGTTGATTGTGAGTGTGGGTTATAATACTTATTGCATTGAGATGTGCAATTTTAGGGTGATGGGTTATTTGGTGTAAAATGTAAAATATTTGGTTGGTGTTTAAATTTAATGTATATTTGTTATCTTGCTATGAATATATATATATATATATATATATATATATATATATATATATATATATATATATATATATATATATATATATATATATATATATATATATATATAATTGCAATATATACTGGAACTATTTAGAGTTGTATAAGGGGTGGGAAAAATAGCATGCTTTTGCTTCATCCAGCTCCTTTTCAGACATATGTAATTATTGATTATAGGTATTGTAATTTCCTTAATGTATATATTTTATTTTGTTTATTTTTTGTTCGAAATAAAAGAAAGAAAGAAAGAAAGAAAGAAAGAAAGAAAGAAAGAAAGAAAGAAAGAAAGAAAGAAAGAAAGAAAGAGAAAACAGAACACTATAAGAATTTAAAAAGTATGCCATGACGTTTTTAAAAACAAGGATGAAATATTTCAAGCAGATTAAAAGTCTTTTGATTAATTTATGTTGTTTTCTCAAGTGCTTTAAGAGAGTTTCACTTCAGTTTATTGATAAAAGAAATAGAATGACTGAAAATACACAACATCATCCTTAAGGGTTATTGAATATAAGTGCTGTTTTTCTTTCATTTGCATCATTTAGGACTAGCATGATCAACAGGTGTCTTTGGACAAACAGTGGGTAATCAAAAAAAAAAAAAAAAAAAAGATTTAACTGATTTACAGTGTATTTTCACTGTGTTTTCTGAATCCAGCATGCAGCACACAAAAGTTGGCTAAACATCAAAACTGAAAGCATCTGATTACTGAAAAAGGCTGAAATTCTTGTTTCATTCAACATTTGGAAAAATTGTTGACAAACAGGTTTTTCGGATGAGTGACACTTAATGATAAGTATTTTAAATATATTTTATGGGAAATGCAGACAAACATAAACCCAACCCTAAAAACTATGTAAAGAAAAGAAAGAAAAAAAAGACAATGACTTGTAGGAAAAATAGGAAAGCAACATTTTAGTTTCTTAAAATAATTTTGGCCATTTCTTTACAGATCAACAAAGTAGTTATAGGTAATATGTAGATTTAAAATTGTTCTATTAATTATTGATCAATCCAAGAACATTCAACAGTCCAACAATTCTTCTGCTTTTATTCAAAGTGACTCACAAATGAGGAATGCAGCAAAGAGATGAAGTGCTAAAAGTACAGTTTCAAACACTGTCTGGGGGAAGGAAATAGTGAGCATAAATAGCATAAAGAATGTTTGCGTAGTTGTTTTTTTTTTTTTTTTTTTTGTGTAGATAACATCAACAGGATTCATTCAAATGCACATAAAAAGATGATTTTTTACTTCTTTCTGTAAGCGATTCTACTGCATTTTATACATTTTATGTGCATTCCTTTGCAATAATAACAAGAACATGTCCTGCGTCAATACAAAGTCTATTGCAAAACAGTTTAGTGTAGATTGTAATATACTGATGTTCATCCATAAATTATTCAAGCTTAATGAAATTAAGCCAGTTTACATCTAAAGCCACTTGTTGTGCATTCAGCGCTTTTCTAGCCAGCTTTGTGTGCTTTTCTTTGTGAATACTGATATGTTTGTTGACTGATTAATTTGCAAATTATGTAATTAACTTTTCTCCTTTTTTAATCAATTGACAGCCCATCTTTTTCATTAAATCGTTCTGCCTCTCATAAAAGATGTTCTTAAGTACATGCTTCACTTGTTGAAGTGAAAGTTCACTTATTAAATTAACATGGCATTTGGTAACCTGTTCAACCTGTTTTGATTATGTAGTCATAAATATGTTGAATAAAAAACAGCAACACTGGGTTACACTTTATTTTACAGTGCCGTAGTTACATTGTAATTACTCAAATAAGTACTGAGTACTATTAATTAACTATGTACTTACTATAGAGACAGTTAGGGTTTGGTTTAGGGTTAGTTTTTTTAGGGTTAATTTACTGTTATTACTATAGTAAGTACATGTAGTAACATGTAACTACAGCACTGTAAAATAAAGTGTTACCCAACACTGAACTCAATCTGAATCAAAAATATGCTGTGAATGTATTCTGTCAAGAAATGACTCAAGCTTCAGTAAAGCACAAAACAAGAATGATGCACAACTAATTCAACAGGTGCAAGAAGCACTGGATTAGTATAACAAGTAAAGGGACAAAGTGCCTGACAGATTATTACAAAAAACGTGAGATTTACTATCCCTGACATCCTTATTCATCATCATCGACCCATATATAAATATTATGACAAGTAATTCTCTAAGTATGTGTATGTTATTATTTGTTCTTGTTATTGTCATTATACATAATAATTCTTATTTTTAAGAATAATTATTTAAAGCTTATTATTATTTGTGCTGTTTGACATTATTACGATTTCAAATAAGGAAAAACGATGCTCAACTAAACTAATGAAGACCAGACACTTAGCATTTCTGTGTGGTTTCCTGTAAAGCTCACTGAAAGAAATAACAATGTACAGCACCGCATTCATAAGGGGAAGGAATATAATACACATTAGCCATAATCAACATACACACAACTGCGTTTGATGAACATTTATTCACTTTCAGCTCTGATTATTGACAAATCATAAAGGACAAACAGAATATTGCAACCCAACAAACACTTTATTAAGTTCTTTTAATTTCATAATTTCAGTTGATTAGAGACCAGAAAAATACATATAAAACATAATTATTTTAATTCCATAATTTAAATTCATGATTGTGTAGAGATGGGGGGAAAGATGTTTTCTATATAAAATAGAACTGATGATTATACTGGTGAAAACAAATGAATGTAAAGTCTAAACAATAATTCATTTAAATTGCAGGATGATTGATGTGTGCCAGATCTTGATGAGATTATTAGGGCCCAAGCGAATTAAGCGCGCAGGGCCCTCTTGTTAGGGCCCAAGCGAAAATTCGCGCAGGGCCCTCTTGTTCTTCTAAGGATTATTATTATTATTATTATTTTTTTTTTTTTTTCCCGTCTTCCGGGGCTTTTTGGGGGCCTTAACATGCTCAAAAACTCTTGAAAATTGGCACACACATTGGAATCCGCGGCCATTAGGACGCCGGAGAGGCACAGTACCCGGGCGTGGCAGGGGGCTCGACAGCGCCCCCTTGAAAAAAGTCTGAAAAGTTGGTCCATATATTAAACATGCTTGCACGTATTAGTATGAAACTCGGTACACATATAGACCTCATCGGGCCGAACAACTTTCGCGCTCTAAGTTAATCGCCACGCCAACAGGAAGTCAGCTATTAAGGGTTGCTCTGGAATTTGATATACTCCTCCTAGACGATTAATCCGATCGCCACCAAACTCGGTCAGCATGAAGTCAAGACACTGATGATTAAAAATTGCCAGGGGATTTTTGATATCTCGAACGGTTTGGCCGTGGCGAGGGCAACGAATTTATGGCGAGAAAAAGGAAACAGGAAATGTGTTATAACGTCTTAATACATATATTGATCTTTATGAAACTTCACGAGTGTGTTCGTTATAGGAGTCTGATCACATGGATGTGACTATTGTGAGTCAAAGTTATAGCGCCACCAACTGGCAGCAGGAAGTGTATCACTTTTTGAAATGTTTTGAGATCACCCTCTTATTTTTACCTGATTTGCTTCAAACTTCATCAGTGTAATGTCAATACACAGCAGATGTAGACCTATGACAGGATTTTTGATATTTGAAATATTGTTGCCATGGCAACAGGTCAAACTGTAATAATATTCTTGAGTGTTTTTGAGGCTCTTAACATGCTTCAAATTGCATGAAACTCGACACACACATCAATATTGTCAACCAGTAGACATGGACAAAGCCATAGAAATGGGCGTGGTGGAGGGGCTCAGTAGCGCCACCTTTTGACAAAAGTGGGGGGTTAGTTTTTCCTACAGTCACCAAACTCGGTACACATATTGTTCTCATCAAGCCGGACAATTTTCTAATTTACATTCATTAGCTCCGACCAACAGGAAGTCAGCTATTTTGGTTTGAATGTTAATTTTTTGAAAAAACAGGCTATGAATTTTATACTACTACTCCTACAGGGTTTATCCAATTTACACCAAGCTTTTTTTAACTTGTTGCGAACACATTGAAGTTGTTTAATTGCAAACGGATTTTGGATATCTCAAACGGTTTGGCCGTGGCGAGGCAACGAATTTATGGCGAGAAAAGGGAAACAGGAAATGTGTTATAACTTCTGCATACATTGATTGATGTTTATGAAACTTCAGGAGTGTGTTGGTTGTAGTAGTCTGATCACATGGATGTAACTATTGTGATTCAAAGTTATAGCGCCACCAAATGGCAGCAAGAAGTGTATCACTTTTAAAATGCTTTGAGATCACCCTCTTATTTTTACCTGATTTGCTTCAAACTTCATCAGTGTAATGTCAATACACAGCAGATGTAGACCTATGACAGGATTTTTGATATTTGAAATATCGTTGCCATGGCGACAGGTCAAACTGTAATAATATTCTTGAGTGTTTTTGAGGCTCTTAACATGCTTCAATTTGCATGAAACTCGACACACACATCAATATTGTCAACCAGTAGACATGGACAAAGCCATAGAAATGGGCGTGGTGGAGGGGCTCAGTAGCGCCACCTTTTGACAAAAGTGGGGGTGTTAGTTTTCCTACAGTCACCAAACTCGGTACATATATTGATCTCATCAAGCCGGACAATTTTCTAATTTACATTCATTAGCTCCGACCAACAGGAAGTCGGCTATTTTTGTTTGAATGTTAATTTTTTGAAAAAACAGGCTATGAATTTTATACTACTACTTTTACAGGGTTTATCCAATTTACACCAAGCTTTTTTTAACTTGTTGCTAACACATTGAAGTTGTTTAATTGCAAACGGATTTTGGATATCTCAAACAGTTTGGCCGTGGCGAGGCAACGAATTTATGGCAAGAAAAGGAAACAAAGTGTTATAACTTCTGCATACATTAATTGATTTTGATGAAACTTTGGCTTAGTCTTCGTTGTACAAGGCTGATCACATGGATTTGACTATTGTGATTCAAAGTCATAGCGCCACCAACTGGAAGCAGAAAATGTGTCACTTTCAGCATACATTGAGATCACCCTCTTATTTTTACCTGATTTGCTTCAAAATTCATCAGAATAATGTTAAAACATGGCACATGTAATCCTTTGAAAATGGGCAGGGAGGAGGGGCTCTATAACGGCACCTTGTAGTGCAGTAAATGTGGAGTGAATTTGACATAGTCCTTTGATGTTTAACCGTTTTAAGTGCCTATTGCCCGCTGTGCACAGTTGCCCTGAAGCCACCGGGGTGGCGGTGCCACCGGGCTTGGGCCCGCCATCGCTGCTCGCAGCTATATTTCTTCTAAGGATTATTATTTTTTTTTTTTTTTTTTTTTTTCCGTCTTCCGGGGCTTTTTGGGGGCCTTAACATGCTCAAAAACTCTTGAAAATTGGCACACACATTGGAATCCGCGGCCATTAGGACGCCGGAGAGGCTGGTACCCGGGCGTGGCAGGGGGGCTCGACAGCGCCCCCTTGAAAAAAGTCTGAAAATTTGGTCCATATATTAAACATGCTTGCACGTATTAGTATGAAACTCGGTACACATATAGACCTCATCGGGCCGAACAACTTTCGCGCTCTAAGTTAATCGCCACGCCAACAGGAAGTCAGCTATTAAGGGTTGTTTGAAAAACGCATGCTCTGGAATTTGATATACTCCTCCTAGACGATTAATCCGATCGCCACCAAACTCGGTCAGCATGAAGTCAAGACACTGATGATTAAAAATTGCCAGGGGATTTTTGATATCTCGAACGGTTTGGCCGTGGCGAGGCAACGAATTTATGGCGAGAAAAAGGAAACAGGAAATGTGTTATAACGTCTTAATACATATATTGATCTTTTATGAAACTTCACGAGTGTGTTCGTTATAGGAGTCTGATCACATGGATGTGACTATTGTGAGTCAAAGTTATAGCGCCACCAACTGGCAGCAGGAAGTGTATCACTTTTTGAAATGTTTTGAGATCACCCTCTTATTTTTACCTGATTTGCTTCAAACTTCATCAGTGTAATGTCAATACACAGCAGATGTAGACCTATGACAGGATTTTTGATATTTGAAATATTGTTGCCATGGCAACAGGTCAAACTGTAATAATATTCTTGAGTGTTTTTGAGGCTCTTAACATGCTTCAAATTGCATGAAACTCGACACACACATCAATATTGTCAACCAGTAGACATGGACAAAGCCATAGAAATGGGCGTGGTGGAGGGGCTCAGTAGCGCCACCTTTTGACAAAAGTGGGGGGGTTAGTTTTTCCTACAGTCTCCAAACTCGGTACACATATTATTCTCATCAAGCCGGACAATTTTCTAATTTACATTCATTAGCTCCGACCAACAGGAAGTCAGCTATTTTGGTTTGAATGTTAATTTTTTGAAAAAACAGGCTATGAATTTTATACTACTACTCCTACAGGGTTTATCCAATTTACACCAAGCTTTTTTTAACTTGTTGCTAACACATTGAAGTTGTTTAATTGCAAACGGATTTTGGATATCTCAAACGGTTTGGCCGTGGCGAGGCAACGAATTTATGGCGAGAAAAGGGAAACAGGAAATGTGCTATAACTTCTGCATACATTGATTGATGTTTATGAAACTTCAGGAGTGTGTTGGTTGTAGTAGTCTGATCACATGGATGTAACTATTGTGAGTCAAAGTTATAGCGCCACCAAATGGCAGCAAGAAGTGTATCACTTTTAAAATGCTTTGAGATCACCCTCTTATTTTTACCTGATTTGCTTCAAACTTCATCAGTGTAATGTCAATACACAGCAGATGTAGACCTATGACAGGATTTTTGATATTTGAAATATTGTTGCCATGGCAACAGGTCAAACTGTAATAATATTCTTGAGTATTTTTGAGGCTCTTAACATGCTTCAAATTGCATGAAACTCGACACACACATCAATATTGTCAACCAGTAGACATGGACAAAGCCATAGAAATGGGCGTGGTGGAGGGGCTCAGTAGCGCCACCTTTTGACAAAAGTGGGGGGGTTAGTTTTCCTACAGTCACCAAACTCGGTACACATATTATTCTCATCAAGCCGGACAATTTTCTAATTTACATTCATTAGCTCCGACCAACAGGAAGTCAGCTATTTTTGGTTTGAATGTTAATTTTTTGAAAAAACAGGCTATGAATTTTATACTACTACTCCTACAGGGTTTATCCAATTTACACCAAGCTTTTTTTAACTTGTTGCTAACACATTGAAGTTGTTTAATTGCAAACGGATTTTGGATATCTCAAACGGTTTGGCCGTGGCGAGGCAACGAATTTATGGCAAGAAAAGGGAAACAAAGTGTTATAACTTCTGCATACATTAATTGATTTTGATGAAACTTTGGCTTAGTCTTCGTTGTACAAGGCTGATCACATGGATTTGACTATTGTGATTCAAAGTCATAGCGCCACCAACTGGAAGCAGAAAATGTGTCACTTTCAGCATACATTGAGATTATTTTCTTTATTTCTTATTTTTACCTGATTTGCTTCAAAATTCATCAGAATAATGTTAAAACTTGGCACATGTAATCCTTTGAAAATGGGCAGGGAGGAGGGGCTCTATAGCGGCACCTTGTAGTGCAGTAAATGTGGAGTGAATTTGACATAGTCCTTTGATGTTTAACCGTTTTAAGTGCCTATTGCCCGCTGTGCACAGTTGCCCTGAAGCCACCGGGGTGGCGGTGCCACCGGGCTTGGGCCCGCCATCGCTGCTCGCAGCTATATTTTGTATTTTGTTTCTTCAGCAAAATAAACTGTGCCATCCTTCATGACAACTCTGTGTCTGCGAGCACCTTTTCCTGTATTAGGGTAATAGCGAGTCACTACGCCATTTCTTGGAAGGGAAGGTGCACCACCTTGGAAAAAGTTTGATGGAACCACTATATTTTTCATCTGAAAGATGGATGGAAAAAAATATCAATGCATAATTTAAATCTTCATAAAAACATGTTGAGAATAGAAATAGAATTACAAAAATGTTGACATGCTTAGTTTGTTAAGAAAATGTTTTAGACACCATTTCCTGTGAAACAGGTACTCCATTTGGAAGGTCTTCATCATCAGAATCATTAAAGACACGCTGTCCTCCATACCTTTAAAACATTTTTATTACAAAAATAATTATATAAGATATGTGTTAATATGTGTACATCTTTATGATAAGTTGATCATTGTCATCATTCTAGAGATTTCCTTTCCAAGTGATTATAATATTCTAATTAATATAAGGGTATATAATATACCCTTGTGATTAATTTACTAACCCAACAGGCACTAACTGGCCATTCATTCCCGGATACATCCCCGGATTCATCCCTGGATTCATCCCCCAGTTGTTCATTGTTGGAGATGTTTTGTAGTGATGTGTGTTATAACTGTGAGAAACAGTGGAAATCATTTCAAATAGTCTAGTATCTATTTTTGAACACTTATCCTGCACTTTACCAACTTTGAGTTCATTTTTTATTTAAGCAGAAATGAATACAATGTAACTGATGTTGTATAGTAAGTTGTGCTAATGTGTCTTGGAACACCGCTGAAAACGTCAGTTTGGTATTTAAATTCTGCAAAATTAATTCTTTAGGACATACAGTAAGTTCTCAGGTAAATAATAAGAATAACATGTAAAAATACATTTTATTTGATATAAGATTCAAAACCATATAGATTCATTAAATAAAATTGTTTTTTCCTTACCAAAGCTTTTTGTCCAATGTAACGGCACCTCTTCAAAGAAGTGAAAGTGATCTGAATTCTGCTTGAAAACCAGAGATCTATTTAAACCCTTACATGAGTCCCCGCCCACAAATATTTCTACTGGAAAAGTGGGGTATAAGAAAGAAAATGAAAGAAACAATTAAAATTTGCTTTCACATCTATCCTTACAAATGTTTTGTTCTGTACACAAATGTCTAGTTGAATTATGAAAACAGGAAATTTGTTCAAGGACATGTTTGTAATTAAGAATAAACCAGTATACTAAGAACTGAATATGCTATAATGTTTTAAAAAAATAGACAGTAGAGAGTATACTCATCTAATTGAGATGAATGCATGAAAACAGCAAAAATTGTATTATATATATATATATATATATATATATATATATATATATATATATATATATATATATATATATATATATATATATAATGTCCACTATTTTTTAAAGTAGCCTTTAATCAGAATAAAACATGATTTAGTCTTCTGCATATGAACACCTTTTGCGGTGTTGCTGTATTTTTGAATCATTCCCCCATTTCTTGGTAAGTCTGCCTTCTGGATGCTGTTGTTGCTGAGTGACTGAACCAATGCATTGTTCATCTAAGAGAAAATATGTGGAATATAAGGAACTGCAAGAAGTGGTTTTATGTTCAAAGTCATCTACATGTTCAAACCTATTGGCTAAACCTTTTTTGTTTTTTGGGTTTAGTAAACACTGTGTCCTAGAAAACATCTCAAGGAAACTCTCACCTTTCAGTTCATTTGGTTGTAAAGAAATATATAGAAATTTGTTTGACACTCTTAGCAGACAAGCCTCTTACCATGTAAGCCAGTTCCTCATCATAACATTTACATGAACCATAACATTGACTATATTTTAAAGGATGTTTTCAACTACCTTTCTGGATGTGAAAAGGTGCAATGATGTTGCTTCCTATATGTGTGGATCAGATACCCTCAGATTTCATTAAAAATATCTTAATTTGTGTTCTGAAGATGAACAAAGGTCTTACGGGTTTGGAACGACATGAGCGTGAGTAAATAATGACAGTAATTTCATTTTTGGGTGAACTAACCCTTTAGTTCAACCAAAGGGACATTAGATTTAAGACAAATTAATTTTACATAAAAGACAGAAAACTTAAAGGTGTTTCAAATAAATGCAATGAATTATTTCCTAAAATTCTTTCCGTTTCTTTACCAATGCTCTTCAAAGTTGTGAAAGCTAACTGACTTTACTTGTGTCACACGGAGATCTCTGTCAGCCTCAACTGACAAAATCTTCAACCCAATTTCACCCAATTTTCAACAAGAATGTTCCTGCAAGAAAGATACAAAAAGTATTTAAAAGTATTTATTTGTGTGGGTGAGGCTATGCTATTGTCATCAACAGTAAAAACAGGTTCCCAAGGGATATTTATGCATTAATGAAGCATACTATGTTTAAACATCTGTAAATTATGCATATTGTTTCAGAAGTATGAAAAAATCCTCACATACCTCTACTGGTGTGGATGATCCATCCATACGATCAACGGTATGAATCTGACACTTAAACTGAGATGATCCCTACACTGTAAAAAAGAATGGTTGGTTTAAGTAAGTTACCTGGTTGCCTTAAAATTTTGAGTTAGTTGAAATTAAAAATTTGAGTTAACACAATGAAGGTGATTGGTTTCATCTACAGAAGCTCAAAATATTATGTTGATTTGACAAAAGAAAAAAAAAATGTTGTGATAACAAATCATAAAAAAATAATTTTTTATAGCATAGTGATGTGGTAAGCAGAGATCACAGCCAGTGTTGGGGAAGT
Source organism: Chanodichthys erythropterus (assembly GCF_024489055.1). Classification (NCBI taxonomy): domain Eukaryota; kingdom Metazoa; phylum Chordata; class Actinopteri; order Cypriniformes; family Xenocyprididae; genus Chanodichthys; species Chanodichthys erythropterus. Next base: position 35,520,833 of record NC_090222.1, read on the forward strand.
TACTCTAAAAAAGTAATTAATCACTAGCTGATATTTACATCAGTAAATTACTGTATTAACTGCTCTCTCTAAAAAGTATTGCAATACTTAATTTCTAAATTCCATATCAACTTTGACCAGTTGAATAAATAAATAATGTAAAAATTGCATAAATTATTCTTGAACTGACTAAAGTATTTAAATGGAAGGTTACATTACATTTTAAGATATGATGTATAATTTTGATGTTAAATCTACTATTGTTTTATATAGAATTGTTCTAGTCTAAACAGTATTTTTAATGCAATTATATCAGAAAAAAAAAAAAATTCAAGGGAAAAGTAATGTATTGCAAGCATTGGGAGGTTATGATAGAATACTGTTTATACTCAATACAACACTTACTCAATATCAGTAAAATATCTGGACCTGCAGCATGTTTACAATGTCATCTCTTCTTTTCACACTACACAGTGTCTGTCATCATAAGAGTCATTATCAGTTAAAACATGTTTCAAAGAGCAGGACTTGAAGTTGCAGACAGTTCTATTATCTATCTAAAAAAAAATGTATGTAGGCCATCTTTGAATGTTTGCATAACAGGGACTTTACAATCATAGCTCACTTTTATAAATGTCTACATTCTTAAGTGGCATCTTAATGTCTTATACTTCAGGCACCTGTTAAAAAAACTGTCCCTCTTGCTCTTGACTTCCCAGCAGCATGAGAAACATCTTATGATTCTATACATACACATACTCATTTTTACTTTCATTATCCAATCTGACAAGCCTCAAATCAGAGTTATAACTTTTGTAATGATCATTATAGTGCTGTAAAATTTGTCATCTTTAAGAAACTAAAAAAGTACCTACTGTAATTTTTTTTGCATTAAAGGCTCCATGATACAAAGACAACTTATCTGTGCATTTAACCAAAGTCTATTAATGTCTCTATAGTTCAAACAACATTTAAAGAAAAGTAGGATCTGATTAACAAACAGTCATACTGTAAAAAAAAAAAAATTACAAAAATAAAGCAACGCAAATATTACAAAATGTGACATTAAAAAGTGTAAAAGTCACTCGTTTTTATAAAGTAACACTGTCCAACATCAACACTGTCAAGTTGACTATTAAAAAGAAAAGCTGAACATTAGTTCAGAAATAATATATATTTTAAATTATTACTGCCTTTAGTTATTATTTTGGAATAACTGTAAAAATGTATAAAACACTAACTTGATGAAATTTATTAATTAATAGAACATTGTTAGTGTAAAAATACAAAATAGAATTGTATTTGGTCCCTCTCTTTTTAGGTAATATTTATTTAATCAGGAAAATTAAGAGTAACAGGGACATAAATGTACATGTTATATATATATATATATATATATATATATATATATATATATATATATATATATATATATATATATATATATATATATATATATATATATATATATATATAATATATATAATATAATATATATATATACTAAGAGTTTTGAATTTACCAGTTGCTTTTATATATATGGTTATATATATATATATATATATATATATATATATATATATATATATATATATATATATATATATATATATATATATATATATAAAAGCAACTGGTAAATTTTCAAAACTCTTAGTATCACAACAGATCATCAAAAGTGCACTTTTTTCAAACATTTCAGCATATTTTCAATTGTGTACAATACACAAAATCACAAAGTTTTCACTTCAGAAAATAAGTGTTTCATCTTTATAAATGTTTAATTCACAGTAACTGCCTTTCATACTACCAAACTTTTGATTTGCATCTCTTCTCGTTTAGCTTAATGCATTTGTCTATTATTTAATCCAACTGAACTCAATGGTCAATCAATGAATTGTTTGGTACACCTATAGATTTCTATAGATATTGATTCTACAATTCTAATCAAATTTTATGAATTATAATTTTCAAAGTGTGTGGTCTTGGTAAACACTGTGTTGTGAACCAAATGTGTAACAAGGATGGTAATACCAGTAAATTTGGTCCCCATGAGGAAAACAGCTTATAAATCATACAAAATTATATTTTTATAAAATGTAAAAATGCAGAAAGTTTTCTGTGATGGGTAGGTTTAGGGGTATGGTTGGTGTATGCAAACAGAATATACAGTTTGTACAGTAGAAAAACCATTACGTCTATGGAGACTTCCCGTAAACCACATATACCAGCGTGTGTATGAGAGAGATACAGAGAGATTTGAAATTTGTGAACAGAGCAGGACAGAGTACAAGGGAAAAGAAACAGTCAATAACTGTATAACATCAGATCGATCAGAGATGCATCAGAAGAGAAGAGACAGATGGCATCGTTTTACATTATAGTATGCCATGCGACACTATTGTAACTCACCCTTCATCTTTAAAGGTCAACACTGTCATATGTACAGTGAGATCATTTACTGAAATTTAATTGAAGAATAGAATGTTACTAGTATTACTAATATTAGCTAAAAACGATTTTTGCATCTTCCTTGGTAAATAGAGAATAAGTTATAAAGATACAAACGTGGAAGAGCATTAATATACTCTTCAAAGATTAAATTCTCTGAATGAATGAATGTATGAAACAAATATGACATCTGAGGTTGCAGTTCCTTTTCCAGCGCACCAGAGAGATCCATTTCCTAAATATTACTCCAGATCAACTGTTTGATCCACAGCAGCGTTCATGCCTCCTGATTGGTTCAAATACAGCACATGCACTTGCACAACTTGTCAAGCATGCAGTTTTTATAATAGTTCAGCCAACAATGGAAATTTTGTCATCAATTACTCATCCTCATGCCACTCATTTCCTCCTCATGAAATAATGAGCAAATGTACAAAGATGCCAGTACAACTCCTGATACATATGTGGGGGCAGTTGTGGCCTAATGGTTAGAGAGTCAGACTAGCAACCTGAAGGTTGTGGGTTTGAGTCTCAATACCAGCAGTAAATGACTGAAGTGCCTGTGGGCAAGGCACCTAACCCCCAATCACTCCCTGGGCACCACAGCAAAAATGGCTGCCCATGCTCTGGGTGTGTGTGTGTGTTTGTTAACTATACACTACCAGTGTTGGGGTAACGCATTGCAACTAACTTGAGTTATGTAATCCGATTACTTTTTCAAGTAATTAGTAAAGTAATGCATTACTTTTAAATTTACAACAAAATATCTATCTCAACAAAATTACTTTTCAAATAAGTTATGCAAGATACTTTTTCCCATTATGTTTTCCCATTATTGACTGACGCCTCTTCTGTCCCCATGTTGAGAGAAACAGGAGTAAGTTCGGAGGAGTTGTGTGCGCTGTGTGTGAACATGACGGTTATAGTAGCTCTAGACCAAATGTGAGCATTTACCCATCTCACTTGCACAAAAACAGAGTATTCTTCAAAATCAATAAAAACAGTGAAATGCAATCTCAGAATATTGCACAAACCTGCAATAATTAAATATAATAAATCAGTTAAACAATACAAATATACTTTTTATGTATTTAATCTCACTTTATTAACCAAGATCTTTGCTGCTGACCTTTGATGATCCAATTCAAACATACTAATAAGCAAAAATTACTATAGATAAACATCACATTTCTGATCAGCCTGAAGCTTATTCATTTCACTTTTTGTGTGAAAGTGCCTGTACATTTGCCAAAAACAGAACGTTTTTGTTGTTATTAAAAACAAACAAGCAAGCCCAGCCCAGGGGAGAAAAATTAACACAAAAGTAATGTAATACTTTTCATTAAAAGTAACTTATGCAATTTACAGGAATTTTACGGGAATCTAACAGGCTAATAGGCTATATATTTCATTCTGTTTGGCTATAGTAATTAATAATAATAATATGCTAAATTGCATTTTTTTTTTTAAAGTACACATTATGAACTTCCAAATCAGTTTATTGACAAAAGAAATAACTGAGAAGTAAGAATACACAGCAGATATTTAGAGATTTTAAGCAGCCTTTAATCAGTTGAATAAATCCTGAATTCTTCAGTTTCAACAGGCCGGCCGTTGATATGTTTCAACACCTTGATCAAAGTTGTTGTAATGTCGAGTCATTGCCCCATTTCTTAGTACATTCATAGACCTCTGGATGCTGTTGTTACTATGTGACAGAACCAATGCATTGCTCAGCTAAAATAAAATATGAGAAAACGCAAGTGGTTTTATGCTCATAATCATCTTGTTGCAACTTACTGACTGAACCTTTGTGATATTGGATTCAGTAAAAACTGACTCTCAAGAAAACTGACTCTCCTTTCAGCTCATTTGAACATCATTGCTTTTAAAGAAATATTTTGGAGTTTGTTTAATACTCTGTGTAAACACTATCATCCTATTGGTGTCAATATTTCCTGCTACATACCTCAGATGCTGTTGTATGGAACCACTACATTGCTCATTCTTGTATAAGAAAATTTGAGGAAATGCAAGAAATAGTTTCATGTTCATAACCATCTACATGTTTCAGCTTACTGACTGAAACTTTTTAGTTTAATGGGTTTAGATAGTAAACACTGTGTCCTTGGAAAGAACTCCCTATACAGTGGTCGCCTTTCAGTTAATTTCGAACTCATGGCTTGTAAAGAAATATTTTGAGATGTTTGACACACTCTTACCGAATAAGCAGGAATGCCAGCATGTTCCACAGGGTCAAGCTCATGCCTTTTGTAAAAAAACAGCACTTGAAAGTTAAGCTGTGCCGACCTGAAACAATCTCGCCTCATGTTCACAATCACGCGAGAGTGACAAAATGCTTTACGGTAATTCAAAAACAATGTATATATTATGACTTTATAAGACAATTTCGAAAATTACCCACCTCCATTGAGATTTCTTGTACTCTATTTGCAAAACTGGTGAGCGTTGTAATCGTTGTAGTCCAGAGCTGCGCTTGGAGTATTCAATGAAGGAACCTGTAGGGGGAGCTTCGCAAATCTTACTGAGTTCCGCTTTAATGTTGTGAAGTGACGAAAATACTTTTTGTGTGCCAAAAAAAAACAAACATACAAGATAACGACTTTATTCAACAATAGTGATGGGTGATTTCAAAACACGAATCTTTGAAATCTTCCATACAAATACTTCATTTCGAATCAGTGGTCCGGTGTATCAAACTGCCAAAGTCACACCCCCCAGTGGTGAACCACTGAAATTTCGAAACACTTATGACGTAACGAAGCCTCGTTTACTGAAATCACGTGACTTTGGCAGTTTTACATGCTCCGAACCACTGATTCGAAAGATTAGTAAAGCTTCGAAGCTTCATGAAGCAGTGTATTGAAATTGGCCATCACTAGATATATAGCGGTTTCACTTTGTGAAAATGCCGGATCCATCTGGACAAAACGCCTATACGATACAACATTTTTGCGTATACAGCTAAACTCATCTCTGTGTGGACGGGGCCCGAGAGACAACAGGAGACAAACAAAGGCAACTAAACTAGACACAGGTGAAACTAATTAGTAACTAATACAAACAAGAACAAAACTGAAAGGAAACACAAGACCTAAATAAAAACTAAATGTAACAACCCTGACGAATGGACTGCATAGATAGTTTTAAAATGTTATACAGCTTAATAAAGATAAGACTGAATTACTTGTTACTGGTAATGATGGACAGAAAACCTCTATAGCTCCATATCTTGACTGTTTATCAAGTCAGGTTAAGAACTTTGGAATCATATTTGAAAGTGATCTTCTTGTCGCCCTCCCAACTCAGCTGTTGCAGAGTGCTAATTTAAGTTACAACTATGTTGGCCGCATTATAGAGACCAAACGCATATAATTTAAATGTTTGACATGTAAAGTGGGATCTATAAATGGTGCAAGTCTTTCATTCAGGATTTAAACATACATAAAATAAACAATCCAATTATTCAGTTTCACTTCAAATTGTTCAGAAAATAGGCAAAATTACTGAAGATTAACAGCATGTTTTGTCAGCTAACATTGTATTGAAGCAGTTCAGCGTTTCTTACATAGATGTTTTTTTTTAAATCTTAGATGTTACATTTTACATTCTATATTAATGATTCATTGATAACAAATCATCTAGGTCATATTAATAGAGACCGACCAAAAATGTATATTCTTTCTATTTCAGATGGAACACTGTAAACTAGTTCCATTAAAAAATAAAAAGTCTGAATTTTAATTTGTCGAATAAATATTGACTTCTTCACGGGCGACAGTTCTGCCCTCCTTCCGGATTTCCAATATGTTTGAATGCCATCCTGCATATTGTTGCGGTAGTGAGTCATTACACCATTTCTTGGCTTGTGCATGGCTATCTGGACAGTATTGTTATGGTGTGATGAGAAAAACAGGTGATGGTTTCATACACCATCTACATATATAAGCTTGGTAAGTAAATTTTATGGCATTATTGGATTTTAGATACAGATAGCTACTGAGAATCTATATTAACATGATGGCTGGAGTAATTTTTGAGACCTTTCTTCTATCTCATTTGTGAGTTATTTCAGTTAATTGAATTCAGTGTTTATAAATAAACATTTTAGCATATTTCAGACACCCTTACCTGTAAATGAGGTTCTTCATTGTTGAAATAACATTTGCTTAGCTGATGGTTCTTTATTGGAGATATCTGTAATGATTATTTATTTATATATCCATTTGTACATAGGCTAGATATATATTATTTAGTTTAATATCATTAAAGATTAAAAAATCTCAAGTAGCCTACTTTACATTTATTTATAACAAGACATGTTTTATGAACATTATATTTACTCACAGTTTTTGTCCAGTCCTCAAGCTCCTCTTCAAACCAGTGAAAGCTAATTACCTTCAACAGAGACTGAAATCTTAAAGCTAAGGAATAACATCTCCACCCACAATCAATAATATCAAAGTAAATGCATTCAGAATGAAACTGAAAGTACTGACAAGGCTGCTACTGAAATTCAAGATTTTGGGACAGAAAATTGTTCCAAGATTTTTTTCTACATAATACAAACAGGCTGGGGTGTCTGCATGACCAGAATAATTGTAACTACGAGATTGTGGCTTGTAAAAAGTGTTCACGTCCTCTTAGAGCTCGTAATTACAGCTTGTAAGCTGGGAGTTTTCTGAAAGCTCCCACATGTACCACGAGGCCGCTGTACCACCTGACCGCTGTAGATTCTGCGTTGATAGTGGTGCCATAGAAACGCATAATTCCCAGTCAGTGGACTTGAACAGCTCCGAATATAATGTCATGTGTTGTCATCTAAAGATTACAGTAATTACAAGGTTGCGTGACATACAGGCCAAAAGTTTAGAACCACTAAGATTTTTAATGTTTTTAAAAGAAGTTTTGTCTGCTCACCAAGGCTACATTTATTTAATTAAAAATACAGTAATAACAGTAATATTGTGAAATATTATTACAATTTAAAATATCTGTGTACTATTTAAATATATTTGACAAAGTAATTTATTCCTGTGATGCAAAGCTGAATTTTCAGCATCGTTACTCCAGTCTTCAGTGTCACATGATTCTTCAGAAATCATTCTAATATGCTGATTTGCTGCTAAATAACTATTTATTATTATTTTTTAATGTTGAAAACAGTTGTGTTCTTTTTTTTTTTCAGGATTCCTTGATGAATAGAAAGTTCAAAAGAACAGTATTTATCTGAAATACAAAGCTTCTGTGGCATTATACACTACCGTTCAAAAGTTTGGGGTCAGTAAGAATTTTAAAGAAATTAAAGAAATTAATACTTTTATTCAGCAAGGATGCATTAAATCAATCAGTAAAGACATTTATAATGTTACAAAAGATTAGATTTCAGATAAACACTGTTCTTTTGAACTTTCTATTCATCAAATAATCCTGAAAAAAATATTGTACACAAATATTTTGTACAGTTGCACACATTAAATGTTTCTTGAGCAGCAGATCAGCATATTAGAATGACTTCTGAAGAATCATGTGACACTGAAGACTGGAGTAACGATGCTGAAAATTCAGCTTTGATCACAGGAATAAATTACTTTGTCAAATATATTTAAATAGTACACAGTTATTTTAAATTGTAATAATATTTCACAATATTACTGTTATTACTGTATTTTTAATTAAATAAAGTAGCCTTGGTGAGCAGACGAAACGTCTTTTAAAAACATTAAAAATCTCAGTGGTTCCAAACTTTTGGACTGGACTGTAAGTCTGAACAGAGCGATGGCAATTTACATAACCTACGTAGTGCACATCACCACATTGTGGAATTATTTTTTCAATCTTTTAATATTATATACTATATTATATATTATATATTTTATAATATATATATAACATAATATTGTAGGGTGATATCAGGTAAAATGGGCCATTTAAGGTTTGGGGGTGCCAGCCCCTCTGGAATTTAGAGCCAATGACTGCAAAGGATTTCAAACTGTTGTCATAACTGTGTTTGACAAGTAACAGGTGATTTGATTGGTTTATGGTTGCTATGGTGGGCGGGGCAATAATTCAAGTCAAGACTGCACCAGAAAGCTAGTCTGGCTATCACCAGACCAAGCTCAACTTAAAATTGAACATTGGTCTGGGGAGTTTGCTATGTATTTCCTACTGCACAAGAGGAGTGATCAACGAGCATTAGTCACGCAAGTGGATAGTCCTTCAACCAATCAGATCAACGATCCGGGTAACTTACTTTGTATTGGTTTGTAGCATTGATCCGCGGTTTGCAAAAGCAGCAATGGCATCGAGCGATTTTTGCAGGTTGTGCAAAAAAACATGAAAGTGATCGGTATTTACACTCACTTGAGCAATTTGTTTGCTAACTAAAGAAGTCATTTAGCATGGTCGAGAGGTTAAAAGGTGACAATGATACTGTTCTGGTTCAGTGTAAATGAACATGGAATATAGCCACCCTAAACTGCGTCATTGTCATGACAACCAAAAAGAATTCAGTCAGCTCAGGCGGCGAGAGATTCAAGAAGCATGGAGATGAAACATATAGAGCAAATAATAACAAAGACTATAGAATAACGCAAGACGTGTCACTCGTATTGTTTTGAATGGGAGAAAGTGTAATGTGCACACACATTACAGTCCATGCGTACACACACACCCCACTGACATCAGTTCACTGATCTATGCTGTTATGTGACTCTGGCTGTATAAGCAATTGTGTTTTAAAATTAAAATTGATGATAAATTACTATTTCCCTGTGCAGTTTGATTGGCCCATTTTACCTGAAACTGCTCATGCAAAAAAAAAAGTTGGCACAGCTGATGTTTCAAGAACTGTAGGACCTAAATTTGTATTTTATTACATAATTTCAACACAAAATTATCAAAAACAGTCATTATTAATCATAAAAACACATGGAAAAGGCATATATGGTATTGTATTATTGCCCCAAGCGATTTACCAAAAAGTGGCCCAATTTAGCTGATATCACCCTATATACAACTATAACTATATAACAAATTTAGTTACATTAATTATATATCACACATCTATTAATTATATAACACACATCTGAATACCACTTAAAGTCCCTCTGTAGTCAGTAATTTTATCCATTAAAATTTATCTTTGATTACCAAAATGACACATTAAAATTTTTTTCCTGTGGAAAAAAAAAATCTTCATACCTTAAAATAGCTTGAATGTAACTCTACACCCTCGCTTCATTAATTATACGTCGATCTATGAATATGCTAATTAGCCCCGCCTCCACTCACTCGCACAGGTTTTATTCTGGGTTAGAGATGGCATACCCAAACTGCACCAGCTGTGAGTAAAGTGACAAATATCTGATGCAATAAAGCTACTCCCCCTGCATCTCTTGCTCCAGATTAAAGCAGTTTAGAGTGAAAGAAATTGAGACAAAATTGCTCATCTTTTGCTGCAAATTATTTATATTTATATATATGTAAATTGTAATTATGTATAATATATATAATATATTCCTATAATAATGATATTAATTTACAATTAATATTAAACTTTGTGATATAGTCAGATATTTTCTTTCAGCTGCCTTCTCAATCTTAATCTTCAGCAGCCGGCTCTCGCAAGAAGTGAATCAAACTGACGCCATGTGATTTGCTGTTTGCCACACGTCACACTTTCGTGCATGTGTTTCAGAATGAATTGCAAACTCTGGAGTTGACAGAGGAAGTTTATACTGAGCATTGTGAACCTGATCAAAACCATGTTGGATTTATATGGATTTGTCAACTCTAAACCTACTCTGAAACTCCGAATTTGTTCAGCTACCATCATGGTACAGGCCCCTGCTGTTTGGTTCTATAAATATAACACAAATGCGTTTTCACATCTTTTCAAGTCTTGTCAGTATTGGTAGATTTTGAGTAGTGTATTTGTCATTTATTCTAACAAACCAATTTCAGCATCCTCAATACATTGTGTGATATACTACAAATTATGAGACATAGGAAAAAGTTTTAAAATATACATTTTTTTTTTTTAAGTGTTTGTACTTTACATTTTTGGCAAACAAGCCAAAATCATTGCTGAATGAACATAAACAGGATATTAACAATGTCAAAAACCAGTGTCACCAACCAGTGCTTTCTTTAAAAAACATCACCAATGTAAAATCAATGTAACAACTCAACAACTCTTTTTCAGACCACAAGTGTTATTTTTAAGAATCTTTGGTTATTTGCACTTTCTCATATTTAACGATTCTCCCTCCCTTCGTGATGATCTCTTTATATTCTAGAGCTCCTTTCCCCTCGATGTAGCGTTCCTGCGTCACTTTTCCGGTTTCTGGGAGAGGGCAAGGAAATGACATCAGGGACAGCTGATTGTTTAAAGCCTGACCTTTAACCGGGAGTAATGCCTTTCCCATCTCTCTTTGTGGAGGTGGATCCTGTCGATAATATAACAAAGGAGATCTTCTCCCCTCCATCATATTAACAGGAGCTGCTGGTGGACACAACATTTGATTTGGCCTGATTTCATTTCCATGTGCCACTGTGATGTCTCTTGTAATGTCCCTTTGGAAGTCTCTTGGGAAGTCTCTCGGGATCTCTCTTGGGATGTCTCTTTGGAAGTCTCTTGGCATGTCTCTTGGTAGGTCTCTTGTAATGTCTCTCGGGATGTCTCTTGGTCTGATGTCTGTGTGATGAACTGAACCAGCTCTCCTGATGTCTGCGATGACTCCAGCCATAGTAGTTCTGTTATTGGGATTGACTTCCACCATCTTAGACACTGCAATAGAGTATGGCTGGTCTTTGAGAGTTTCACGAATCTTCATGGCGGACACAGATTGGGTGGGTAACCTGACCCTGGCGCAGAGTTCAGCTATGATTTTACCCATGGCCCAAACGTCTGATCGCTTGTCACGAACTCCACTCATCTGCAGGATCTCTGGAGCCGAGTACGCTTCATTGCCCAAGTTTACTGCAGAGCTGAGTCCATTTCGAGAGAATTTAGCCAGTCCCAAATCGATGATCACGGCACGATGGGTTTGATGCTCTACCTGGAATGGGATGAGGGAAGTCAGTTTCTTTGCTTATGTTCTATTAAAGAAACAGATCAAATGAAACCAATAATGAAGACCAATAGCAAGTAAAAACTCATTTTCTTGGCCCACTGATGAACGTTTGTGCTCACCATGATGTTGTCAGGTTTGAGGTCTTGGTGGACGATGTCTTTACTGTGCAGATAAAGTAAACCTTCACACATACCAGTGATGATTGTGGCTCTCACTGCTGGCGTCAGCTGAAGAACAAGCAAAAAGACATTGTTATATTTTTGCACCACTAATGCATAAACTAAACAGAAATCAAGCATGCAGTTTTTATAATGCTATTTTATTAAAGGAATAGTTCAGCCAACAATGCAAACAGTTGCTTTTGTTATGTAAACAATGTGGGGCCATGCTGAGCCACTTCAAGGAAACTTGTGTTTCACTTTGCCATCTTAGGGAGAAATCAACACACATGTTTTTTTTTCCTTTGTTGCTGAGATCTATTGATAAAAATAGTACAAAATAAAATAAAGAAACCAACCATTTGTACAATAATATTAAAAAGTGAGTGAGTACATTCCAGCAATCACTCACAATCCTGGCACTGCCTGGCAATATATTATAAATACATTTTGTATATATTCATTATATATTAATCTTATATTTGAAATACATCATAAGTCCATTTTTAAAAGTGTTTGAAAGATGGGTTCAAGTGTACTAAAGGTGGTAACTAAATACATTTTTCTATACAGAGATAGTATGTTAAAAGCACATTTTAGTTCAAATTCATGGTGTCTCAAAATAGCACAGTTGAGTACACTTAGATGTTCTTAAGATTATCTTAAGAAGTACTAAAGAAGAGCTTTTAGTATATTAAGTACAAAATAAGTGCACGGAAATAGAGCACTGAACATTATGGAAGTGTAAAAGTGTACTAAAATAAAGTGGATTTTATTGCACTTTTTTTTTCACCTGGGTAGACACTCCAACACTTTCCGTTTGCATTAAGATTATTTTTATTACCACACTGGCAGATATTGATCATTTTACTTAAGTAAAATGCACTTAATTTAGATCCCCCCAGGAAACAAGACTAAATATCATATATAATTTTCTCATATAGAAAATCCATCTTGATTTAAGATTTTTTTTTAAATTTACTTGAAATAGGATAAAAAAATACTTAGTATGAAAAGCATTTTTGCAGTGTGAATGAGTGAGTTAACTTTTTAAACATCACTTGCACTCCCTCATTTCAGGGTTAACATACTCAGAGTTTTCACTTAACCCACTGCAAAAAATGCTGTTCTTACTTAGATTTTTTGTCTCGTTTCTAGTCAAAATATCTTATAATAAGTTCTTAAATCAAGATGCATTTTCTTGACAAGTAAAAATTATTTTCTTGTTTTCAGGAAAAATAAGTCAAAATTAAGTAAGTCTTTCCTTAAAACAAGCAAAATAATCTGCCAATGTTGTAAGCAAAATAATCTTATTTCAAACCAAGAATAAGCTATATAATCTTGTTTTCAGTTTGGACTAAGATTATTTTGCTTACCCCATTGGCAGATTATTTTGCTTGTTTTAAGGAAAAAAGTACTCAATTTTGATTTATTTCTCCTGAAAACAAGGAAATAATTTGTACTTGTCAAGAAAATGCTTCTTGATTTAAGAACTTAAGACTAAAAACAAGACAAAAATTCTAAGTAAGAACAGCATTTTTTGCAGTGCCTCCTTTCTGAAACCGGCCCATGGTCAATCAAGTTCTCTGCTTTTAGCAGCCCTCCCTCCCCCACACATACAAACAAGCCACCAGCAACCATTCACACACACACCCCCAACCCCCCTGCAGATTGCTCAGGTAATGACCATATTTACACATGAATTGATGCTAATGATAGCCAAAAGACTAGCCAGTTAGCATCCACTTGGCTAAAGGAGGGTTACAAATCTCTGGGACTTCTAGTGTTAAAAATGATTAAATCATTTATACTCTTATAAAGGAAATGACTGAGGTGCCCTTGAGCAAGGCACCTAACCCCCAATTGCTCCCCGGGAACCACAGCATGGTTGGCTGCCAACCGCTCTGTGTGTGTGTGTGTTTGTGTCCACGGTTTACATGTGTGTGTTTGTTCACTACTCCTGATGCGTGTGCACTAACTGGAATACTAACAAATTCCTTCACATGTCACTTTCACTTTTATAAGGATGAGTAAAAGTATAAGAGAATTTTAATTTCTGAGCTGTTTCACACATCTTTACCTGTATTTTAGAAAGCTGAACTTTGAAGATGGTCGTCTCAAGATCTTCCCCAAAGATGAACTCCAAAGGAATATTCCACTTGGAGTCTTTCAGCCAAGGATCACCGAGAAGCTTTACCACATTGGGATGCCGAGCATTACTGAGGGTTGAAAAAAAACAAGTGTTTCATGTTTACAATTACTAGCTCAATTGTTTAAAATGAAGAAATATTAAATATACATACTGATAGACTTTGCATTCTCTCTCCAGCTGTGATCTGCTGATGTGGCTAAGAGGAACTCTCTTCACAGCAGCCCATGCGTCTCCATACTTCTCCTTGTATACTTTCCCAAAGCAGCCTGCAGCTAGTGTTTGTGTGGAGTATGCCATCTAGTGATGCTGTTAGTACATAGAAGGATGAGAAACTGTGAACCAGGGGTTCCCAACCCTGTTCCTGGACATCTACCTACCAGCAAAGTTTAGCTCCAACCATGATCCACACCTGAATCAGCTAATTAAGATCTTCAGGAGCACTTATTACAGACAGGTGTGTTGAGCAGGGCTGGAGCTGAGCTCTGCAGGAAGGTAGATCTCCAGGAACAGGGTTGGGGACCCCTGCTGTAAACCCTCCAAACTCAAATGCTTATTATGGTGACTAGAGGGGACATATTTGGTTGACTAGCTGCATCCGAAAGCTTAGGCAGCTGACCTGTTGCCTTACTGTCTTATCAGACAGTGATTTAGCAGATAGCGTTTGCGCACGAAGTAACCTGCTGAAAACCTTTTTCTAAGGAAGTGTGACAGTTTAACAAAACAGAGCGAGCTTGGTGTTAACGATTCAAATATTTAATTACTACAATAGTAATTTCTTGCTAAAAAATCAAAAGTGGGAAATGTTGGTCAAAAATGTACATTTACACACAAACTGACCACGCATTATTGTGGGATTGCCTGTCAAAGGAAGTGAAGTATACATCTGCTGCCTTAAGAAATTGATTGGTATCTCAGGAGACAGGAAGTGATGCTAACATTGAATTCAGACATGCCTTGATGCCTTCCTACCAGGGAATACGTCCTCCGAAGGCAGCAGTTTTAAGCTTTCGGACACAGCCAGTTTTGTCAAGATAATTTTGACAAGGTAATCTTTATGTTGTGGCCAAGTGATGTGAAATCATTGCCACGAGATCCGTTTTTGCTGAGTATATTTGTTTTAGTTTCAGCTTGATCTCATTATCTCTTTACTCAATTAACATTCTGTATGATCTAATAGGCCTATGTGCAGTACCATATGTTTTGTAAATACTGTAAATGTCCTAACGTTATGCCTCTCTTTCTGTAAGTGCACTTACAGGAATTTATATTTCATTTTATAATATGAGACAGAAGTGCAGATTGGCTGTTTAACACAAATCAATTATGGAGGGCACTGTATATATAATAATAAAATATTAAATTAAAAAAGACAAACTCAGTGAATGGATTTGAAAGGCTGTGGAGTGGATAACAATGTTTTATATTCTCTCAATTTCGAGGCCACAACTTCACATCACATGGCCACAACATAAAGATGTCGTTACATTCAACAAAATGATCTTGTGACCAAGATATATTATCACATTCCCACAAGACTTTAGCCTACAAGCCTTTTGCTGAGTTAGATGTATTTCAGGGTCAACATATTTTGATGATCCTAGAGCAACATTCTGGTCTAAACATTTAGTCCTAACCATATCCTACCCCTAAACCTAACCCTGGTCCCCACCCAGAAGTTATCTCTAAATGGGAAGGGAATGATAGGTGAATAACACTGATGTAGAAGTACCTAAACCTGGTTGTAAGCCTAAACGTGACATAAACTGTAAACTTGTCCCTCAAATCTGATTGGTTGATTGGAATGTTGTTCCAGGATCTATCTATCTATCTATCTATCTATCTATCTATCTATCTATCTATCTATCTATCTATCTATCTATCTATCTATCTATCTATCTATCTATCTATCTATCTATCTATCTATCTATCTATCTATCTATCTATCTATCTATCTATCTATCTATCTATCTATCTGTGTTTGCCATCAAATCTGACAGAAATGTCAGTCATGCCAGTCATTTTGTTTGTTTTTATATCAATAAATGCATGTGAAATACATTCAAAACAGGAGTGTCTTGAAATAGACATTACCAGTAGCACATAAAATGTAAAATGGGTCACCTGGTGTGTTTACAGGAAATCCCCACCATTAGCCAACTTATATAATCACATGGATAAGTTTCGAAATATCTACATAGTTGTAAAGCCATAAAGTCACAAAGCTTTTTCTAAACTACCTGACATTTTAATTATCAAGATGAATGAAAACCTTTACATGTCGTAGAAAAACTTGATTTTACTGCTAAAAGACTCATTTAGCACACATCCATTTACACAGGGAGTTTTGCTGGAATGCCTTTGGGCAAAACCTGCTTGTATTAAGTCTGTACACGCTGCTGGGAAAATGCTGTCAAACTGGATCTGGATTGCGAAAGAAATCATTCATATGCAAGATAAAATCAAGTCATCTTTTCTTGTATGGCCGAATATTTGGTGGCCTAGATTACCTCCTTCCCACCTTCACCCCCAGGAAACAAAATAGTTTCAGCATGTTTCCACCCATATACCCTCAGAGTTATGTTTATGTAATCATCACAAATACATTTTAGCAATTACACAGACAAAATACATGGTTCCTTGATAACTATAAACCAGAAGAAACTGTAACATCAACAATGTCATTAATATCATTGTATTGAAACGGTTGTAATCACTGTCCTTCATAATAATAACACCACATAATAATAGTTTGGTTCACTGCTCACTGAAATCTCTTACCTGTATCAGCAGGTCCTGTGGCTGATGGTGCTGAATGTGCTCAAATAAAACAGGCACAGTTCTTGCTAATTATCTTCCTTCTATAACCACACCCTCATGTTTCAACATTGGAAGGACACCTGAGTATTACAACCAGTCAGATAAGGGAAAACACAGTGTTGAGTGTTAACAGACAACAAAAAGCCGAGACTGTGTAGAAGAAATGTTAAAACTGTAATACTGTAAGAAATGTTAAAGAAGTTCTGTGAGATGTATAGGCTACATGGGTTCATTCAAATAAAATGCCTGTTTATGACAATATATTTAGGAGAGATCTTCTTTAAAACTATAGTGACTTCAAGAAGAAGAGGAGGGGAAAAAACATGACTCTGCAATATCTCCTCTTCTATTTCCTAATTTCACAATGTGTCCAGGGGAGATCTGCATAAAAAAAAAAGAAAGTTTTTTATGGTTGAACTAAACATAAAACCCTCATGAAAGAAGAAACATGTTCAGTCAAGTCAGAACAAGACAGTGTTAAGCAAGAACAGACTGTCCTCAAAGATAATTTTGAATCTGTTCTGTTTCTGTGACATTAGGACTGAAACATCAGCGGGGAATCATGCTATTTTGTAAATGGAGGGGGGCATTTTTCATGTTGCCATCATATATGTATAGTATATATCAGATAAAATTACAAGTATGGATTGAAATTTTTTTTTTTTTTTTTATCAAAATATTTTACATTTTAAATAAACCCCACTACATTAAGAAATATGCCAGGTTTTTCTTTAGGTTTTCCCCATAATTAACTGTTTCAAACAAAAAATATTTTAATTGGTCCTCATTTTATAGGTTTTACACTGTGTCCTCAATAGCCCTTTCCTGTAAGTCTTTTAAAATCCCTTTAAATAAAGACAGTTCCTCAATGACATCATCCTACAGGAAGTGACATCATTTTGGAGGGAAACCAACAATAGCACAAAAATATTTGAGTGTTTGCAATGGGTTTGATGATTTCCCAAAAGAGTGATGTACATTGTAAGAGCGTTTAAATTGCGTAATTTAATAGAGGAAAGGAAATGATATGAGTTGAACAATGATGTTTATATATGGGAATGGAGTCTGTGTTGGATTTGACACTAGTTTCTAACAATTTGTCTAATATGTGTAATTAGGAAGTATGGGGGAAATCTAGCATTGGGAGTGATCACCCAATAGTTACAATGTTAGATATTGAGACAGATAGAACGTTAGTACAAAGAAGAGGAAGATGGATATTTGAAAAAAAAAAACAAATAGGGCTAAATTTGAGGAAATTTGTGAGGAAAGAATGGCAGCAATTGATTCGAATCAAGAAATTGACATTCTAAATGAAAAGGTTTGTGCCATAATAGAAGCAGCATCAGAATCAATTCCGAAAAGTAAAGGAAAAATGACGAGGAAAGCTGATACTTGGTGGACAGACAAGTAAAGCTGTCAGAGATTTTAAACTTCTTAAGAGAACACATACAGTATTGTGCAAAATGTCAGGCATGTCAGTATTTTCACCCCCCCAAAAAGGTTTTAAGCCAGTTATTTATATATTTTGCTGTAGTGTGTCAATATCCGTTCACATTTCCAAACATTAATTTTGCCATTAAGTGTAATAACCCAGTGAGATTTTTGAATACACAAGGAGTCTGACAACAGCCGGTGCTCCACACAGTGATCTGATCTCACCATCATCGAATCCGTCTGTGATTACATGAAGAAACAGATGAAACTGAGACAAACTAAATCCAGAAGAACTGTGCCCGTGTCTCTAAGATGCTTGAAGAAACCTGCCTGCAAAGATACAGTACTGTGAAGAGCTTTAGGCACTTGTGTAAAAATGCTGTAAAGTGAGGATGTTTTTTTTTTTTTTAAACATATAGTTAAATAGATTTTTATTTATCAATTAACTTATATTAGCTAAATCAAAACAATATTATATGTGACCACCCTTTGCATTTAAAACAGCTCTTGTCCAGGTACACTTGGGCATCATTTTTCAGGTAGCTTTGGAGGCAGGTTTCTTAAAATCTCTTGGAGACATGCCACAGTTCTCCTGGATTTGGTTTGTCTCAGTTTCATCTGTTTCTTCATGTAATCACAGACGGATTCAATGATGGTGAGCTCTGATCTCCTTGTGGAGCACCGGCTGTTATCAGTCTGATTGTGTATTCAAAAATCTCACTGAATTATTAAAATTAATGACAAAATGAATGTTTGGAAATGTGAACGGATATTTCCTATTGACACACTGCGGCAAAAGATATAAATAACTGGCTTAAAACCTTTTTTGGGGGGTGAAAATACTTAGGTGCCCAAGACTTTTGCACAATACTGTACTTATAACCATATAATATTATACAAGCTCAAGCAGTGAGGAGAACCATAAGGCAAGCTAAAAGGATTTTACAATGGAATTGGAAGAACAACTCCAGTAGGTGATGTCTGGAGTATGATAAAGAGAATGGCAGGTAATAAGGAAGAGTGGAAATATCCAGTACTAGAGTCAGAAGGAGAAATAACAGTATTTGATAAGGACGAAGCAGAAATGTTGGTAAAAACATTTCTACAGATACATGGGTCAGGGAACTGAAGAGAAGAGGAGAGAAATAACAAAGAGACAAAATTTAGAAGAATTGGAAAGGAGTGTTGCTCTGCCTGTAATATTATTTCGTCTGAATATTATTATTAGAAGTTGGTGTTGTAATTTTATTCATAATCTTCATGTGTTTCCCTGCAACTACCCATAACAGGTATGTGGTTCAGCAACAAAAACCAAGTTATGAAGCCAAGCTCAAGCTGAGACTGTGTTGTGAAGCAGTAAAGACGACACCCATTCCAGCTTTACAAGTCTTGTTAGGAGAGATGTCACTAGATATTAATAGGAAACAATTAATGATCAACTATTGGGCTAACCTCAAGGGGCATAAAGATGAACATCCTACAAAAATGATCTTACAGGAGTGCTGAGAACAATATAAAAGGTGCAGAATAAGCTTTAAGTGGAGTAGTAAAATACGGAAGAAATGCAAGTAAGTAGTATTAAGATAAACCCAACAGTTGTAAATCCAGAATATAGGATAACCATGGGTTTATGTAACACCTCAAGTAGATCGGCATCATTTGGAAGGTAAAAAAAAAAAAAAAAAGCAGAAAGAGAAGTATATTCAATATCCCCGGTATATACAAGTATTTACAGACAGCTCAAAAGATCCAGAGCGTCAGACATCTGATTTTTTAGCTCCAGACAGTGGAAATCAGTGGATTATAGCCAACTTCAGATCATTTGGAAGTCTATACTGTAGAAACGATAGCAATACTCTTTTCAA
The DNA here is from genome assembly GCF_024489055.1 of Chanodichthys erythropterus. Lineage (NCBI taxonomy): Eukaryota > Metazoa > Chordata > Actinopteri > Cypriniformes > Xenocyprididae > Chanodichthys > Chanodichthys erythropterus. The sequence goes on from NC_090222.1 coordinate 35,540,790, forward strand.
TATTCTCATGATAATGCCTATTACTCTGGTTGCCAGCCGCCATTAAAACAAAAAACAAAAAGAAGAAGAATGACATTGACGGCTTGATGAGCTGTTTTGTGGTTTTAGTTGATTATAGCCTCACTCTAAAACAACCTATTATACACATAAGTACAGAAATCTGTTTGATAATAAATCAGTTTGAGATCAACATTTCAAAAGATTATTGAAAATGATCAAAATCAATTTTACCCTTAAGGATGGGTCATTTTCAAATTTAAATTACCCCGCTTTACTCACCCTCAAGCCATCCTAGGTGTATATGACTTTCTTCTTTCAGATGAACACAATCAGAGTTATATTAATAAATATCCTGATGCATCCGGGCGTTATAATGGCAGTGAACGGGACCAATGAGTATGAAGCTCAAGAAGGTGCATCCATCCAAAGCAAAACGTATATTCCATATGGCTCTGGGGGTTAATAAAGGCCTTCTGAAGTGAAGTGTAAAATGAAATATCCATATTTACCATGTTATAAAGTAAAATATATAGCTTCCGTATTCAACTTGCAAGGCAAGTTTATAGCACATTTCATACACAATGGTACTTCAAAGTGCTTTACATGAAAAGAAAACAAATACATAATAAAAAGGGAAACAAATACATAATAATAAAAATGGAATGCATAGGAAATAAAAGTAAAAGCAAAAAAGTAGAGAATACTATCTGAAGAGTCAGAGAGTTTCAGTCAGAATATTTGTTCTATGTATTTTTTAGTTTGTCTCTTCCCTATATTGGCTGTCTTTCTCTGTGGGTTTCTCTCGGCGCCTAAATAATCAGTTGGACGTCCAATTTTTCACCTAAAATTGGCCAGGAAGAGCTCTGGGAATGATTCTTCAGTCCGCATTCAGTTAATTTGGTCCTCGACCTCGGGTTCACTCAAACCCTCTACTTTAGTTTTTATCAGAGCTGTCTCAACCATTATGGTTTATCCATTTTTTAACAAATCATTAGTATAATTTTCTATGCTATTTTTAATTTGTCTTGTTAACGAAGAAACGCTTACCCTACATCTTACGCATTCCATATTCAACTTACGAAAAAAGCTTAACTGTACGCGACGTTGAATAAGTAGGCCTAAGGTGAATACGGAAGGCGGTCTGGCGGAAGCTAGATATTTTACTTTATAACTTGTTAAATGTGTATATTATTCTTACACAAACGAATCGCTTCGCTTCAGAAGGCCTTTATAACCCCCCGGAGATACGTTTTGCTTCGGATGGATGCACTTTCTTGAGCTTTATACTCGTTGGTCTCTTTCACTGCCATTATAACGCTCGGATGCATCAGGATATTTATTAATATACCTCCGATTGTGTTCACCTGAAAGAAGAAAGTCATATACACCTAGGATGGCTTGAGGGTAAGTATTGTATTTGCTATGTTCATTTTTTCAACTCCGTTTTCCCGAAAGAAATAAAAGACTTAGTTTTATAATTTGGTCACAAACACAGAAAAACACTCGGGTGTGTGTAAAGGGCTAATGTATTGAAACCACCAGATGGCAGTGTTGTACTGAAGTCAAATTGATTGAGACGTGCTTATATGAAACTCGTTTTAATTTTGAATCAATTGAGCTACAGGATTAGTAATTAATAAGCTATTAGCTAATAAAGTTGCTTGTCTTGTACTGCGTCTTAGGATTTTCATTAATCTGAAGCACCTGAAAAGAATTGCTCACCTGACAAGCTTCTGTTATGATTTATTCAGCTATATAAGGGTAAGTAAATGACAACAATTTTAATATTACAGGTAAATGATGGTGGGAAATAAATCGCTTTGTGTAGGCAGTGTCAGAGAACATACCATGTTGTTGTGCTGGTTTAAGGTTAGGATTTTGTTGTGCTGATTATGTATATTGTTTGAATTTTGTACAATACCTTGTCAAAATGAATTATTCATAACATATGTGACATAAAAGTAACTTGTGGCTTGTTGATGGTGAGTTATGCCTGTTTGCTTGTTCATGTGCGATCAGTTTTATGTCAACAATTCTAAAAAGAAGTCCACAGATTGAATGACGTAATTGTTTTTTTGTTTGTATTATTCGTATATGAATGGAAGAACATCTTTTTGTGTAGAACTTCTGGGCCAGATATACAAGCTGCCATTATGCTAATACAGCCTCAAACAAGTTTCAGTTTCGTTGTCATTTATGAAGTGTACATTTCTCATTTATGCCATGTTTTCCCATGGCAGTAGCCAAAGCATGAGAGGAAATCTGATTGAATTACATTCTACCCACTCTGATCTCCAAAATAACACTTTAATTTATCAGATTGCTCTGGTGCTTGATGGTGACGAGGGACATTGAGCTGGCAGGCTTGTAAAGCAGTGGCTGCTTGTAGGTCAGATTGTTGGAGGCAGACATGGCATCCGCTGTGTTGGTGTTCTAGTAGACTGACTGCATACACTGTAGTGTCCAGTACGAGCTCACATTTTAGCTAAAGGGCTTTAGGACCAATCAGAAGTCAAACTGCTTTTATACATTTTAAATGAGACTAAAGCATTGGTGTGCAATACATAATGCCACCCCACCAGAAAAAGGGTAAAAGCTGTCACTGGGGCACCTTTCAAAAGGTGTTAAGATGTATAACTGTGTTACTAAAATGTACCGTTAAGGTACTTATATGCATCTTAAATAAGGTATAATGTGGTACCTTTTGAAAGAGTACCACCCCATTGACAGCTTTTGTACCTTTTTTTTCATGAGGGTGCAGGAAGTACCCATTATGACTCAAAATTCAATTAGAATTCAGGTACAGCTTTTTTATTTACATATATATGTATTTATCAAAAGATAGCATCATGTTGTTCACAGTCTTTTAACTTGCACTCAAAAATTAAAGGAAAAACAAAACAAAACGGAATATTGACATTAATTTGAAGAGAACATGATACTTGTGCTTAATTCTTCTTCTTTGATGATTGGGCCTGAAAAATGAAGTCAGTTTTCTTTCTTGCTGAAAGGACCACTTGCTTATTTTAACATTCATATAATGTTGAATGTCGAACTCAGGAGGTCAAATTGAATAGTGTATGCGTCATTTATTTTCTATTCATTTTTTAATTTCAATTTTCCATAGATTTGGGCACATCTAAATACAGTTTAAAATGATTTTTATTATGTTAAAGCAATAAACTACTTAAGAAAAGTATATAAAATTTATATATATATATATATATATATATATATATATAATTGTTAAAATAATTGTTTTCTATTTGAATATATTTTAAAATGTTATTTATTTCTGTGATCAAAGCTGAATTTTCAGCATCATTACTCCAGTCTTCAGTGTCACATGATCCTTCAGAAATCATTCTAATATCCTGATAAATTACATTTTAAAATATATTCAAATAGAAAACAGTTCTTTTCATTTGTAATAATATTTTGCAATATTGCTGTTTTTAATATATTTTTGACAAGATAAGTGCAGATCAGGTGAGCATAAGATACTTCTTTCAATATATATATTTTTTAAATTGTAATGTTTCCAGACTTTTGACAGGTACTGTATATATAAAATAATATAAAAAATATAAATATAATATTTTTAGTTATTAAAATGAATTAATACTTAAAATTGTTATTTACATAAATTAATTTAGCTTTAAAATATTCTCAAAAGTATGACATTGTTGTATGATTTTAATTGTTAGATACATTGTATGTTAGATAATAGCTTATCTAACACATCTAATGTTCTCACAACAACAAAAACATCGTTGGCGTCGTGTCTGTTAAAGTATATTCATTGAAAGCGCCTTCTGCTGACATTAAGCATTAGATATTGTATCCTTGATTGAAGTGCCGTGAGTGACAGCAAGCTTTTGATGAATGACACATGACTGCCTGTCATGAGCCATCAGTGTTTGTTACCATGGCAATGATGGCATGGAACGAATGGCGTGTCGCACTGCTAGTGAGATCTCCTAATGAGGGAGTTACAGTAGAGGTCAGAGCGTTGTTGTCTGTAATTTCATCACATCCCCAGATAGACCTTGTAAATTAATCTTTTACGGAACAAACGAACATCAAGGACAAAATGAGTCATATATGTATTCATTTTTCTTCCTTTCTTTGTCATTTAAATAGATGTGAGTCAGAAAGAAACACAGGCTCTTCTGATCACGGATCGTGTATCTCGACAATTGCTTTTGTTGTTCGACAAACCAGAATTGACTGTCTTTGAAAGCCTGTGTTAAATGTAGTTAAAACAAGAATCGGCAGCAGGATCTTTGACTGTTAATTTGACAGATTAATCTTAAGGACTGCAGAGTTCAATTTGACCTGTTTCTTTCTCGGTTTGCTTTAGTACTGTCGACCCACATTACTCTGATACTCTCAGTGAACTCAAGCTTCTCTGCACCTTCAGACAAGGCAAGATGTTTTTCAATAAATTTGCATATTATTTACATGCAGCTGTACTGCTTGATAACCAACCTTTTTTAAACCATGCCACTTCTTTCTTTATAATAGCTAATTATCACATTGTATTTAATTAAGCAACTTGCTAATTAGTTGGAGGATATAACAGTATAACCAAATCCTCTTGCTATTTTCCAGTCTTTTGATGATAGTCAATATTCATAACATCTCAGTATTTATATACTAGTTCTGAAATGGCTTAAAAAGTGTGTATATATATATATATATATATATATATATATATATATATATATATATATATATATATATATATATATGTGTGTGTGTGTATGTGTGTGTGTGTAAATGTTCTACAACGTGGCAGGAAACAATTTTAATCAACATTTTTGTCTTTTTCTTAAGATAAGTGAAAAATAACTGAAAAAAATTAGAATTAAGATACTCTTGTTCCCATTCAGTCGGTCACGTTCGACGTACGTCGGACAGACCGACGAATAGGAATCTCGCTAGAGAGGCCAATCTACTTCGAGTGTAACTAAACGAGCCAATGCACATTGGCATGCAATCATATGCATCAGCTGCTCGCCTCGCAGCGCGGGTATATAATGAGCAGCAGGTGCGTTGCATCTTCAGCTTTTCGCTTCGGAGCCAAACCTTCTATGAAGACAGCTACTGAAAGCGAGTGTGGTGAACGAGTCTCTCTTCAAGACGTCTCTTTGTTGCGAGGTGCAGGCGGACAGCGCAGCAGCGGGGCCGATTCTCCTTTTGTTTTTGTTTTTGCCTTTAATTTGATTGAGCAAAGCTGTAATCAGCGTGAAGGCCGTTCTCACGGCTGGTGAAACGGTGCGCTTAGAGCGCTAAAAAGCTGTTGTTACAGCTGGTAAGAGGAGCGCCTTCAAGGAGAGTGCACACGACAGGCTGCACATTCCCCTGTCTGTGCTGCAGCGGCTATTCCCCTGCGTGCTTCAGCACCTAAAAGAGTCAGTCCTTGAAAGAGCTAACACGAGTAGTTCGCGTCTTTTTAAAGATGTCGTTCTACTTGTGTGTTTCTGGATGCGGTCGTTACCTGGCGCCTCGGGATGGTCACCAGCGCTGTATCGCGTGCTTGGGCTTAAGGCACGCTGAGGCAGCGTTTGTGGATGAGTCATGTACCCATTGTGGGAAGATGACCATCGCGGAGTTGCGGTCGAGACTCCACTTTCTGCAAAGGGGTGGAGTCCCGGTCCCGACGCCTCGCTCCAATCCTCCTCAGAGGGTTGCTGCGAGCGGCGGGGCTGGTGACTTGAGGATAACGGTGAGCGCGCTTCCTTCGGGGAACCAACCCCCGAGGAACCCTCCCCCTCGTGCGCTCCGCAGCCAGTAGAGCTGCCCTCGGAACGTGGTGGACCACCCCAGAGGTGTGTACCATCCGTTTCCTTCGGAGCTCCCCCAGACGACCGGATGTCGATCGCTGCATCGGAGGGTGAGCCTGATACTTGGGGAGGATGAGTCGGCGCAGTTGCCTCCTTCGGGGGTGACAACTGTGCCCGACACGGACCCGGAAATGATGGCTATGCTTTCCCGGGCCGCCAACAGGGTCGGGCTCGTGTGGAATCCTCCACCGTGTCCCGAACCCTCGAGGTTGGATGACTGGTATCTCGGGGTGGACAGGGCTGGTTCTCAGCCCCCCACCCCAGTGCCCTTCTTCCCGGAAGTGCATGAAGAGCTCACGGGCACGTGGACGGCACCTTTTACTGCCCGAAACCGTGTCGGTGGGTCCTCCTCCCTCACCACCCTTGATGGCGGGGCAGCGAAGGGTTACACGCGCATACCCCCTGTGGAACGGGCCGTTGCTATGCAACTGTGCCCCTAACTCCACCTGGCGGGGGAGCCGTCTCTCCCTTCCCGGGCCTGTAAGTACTCGTCGGATCTTACCGGCAAGGCTTATCAGGCCTGTGGGGAAGCTGCCTCTGCCTTACACGCTATGGCGTTGTTGCAGGTCCATCAGGCCAAGGCACTGAGGGACCTGCACGAGGGTGGTCATGATCCACAAGTTCTCCAGGAACTTCGTGCCGCGACGGACCTCCGCGCTTCGAGCGACGAAGGTTACGGCGCGGTCAGTGGGTCGTGCGATGTCCACTATGGTGGTCCAGGAACGCCATCTCTGGCTGTGTCTTGCGGACATGAGGGATACCGACAAGGTCAGGTTTCTTAATTCCCCCGTGTCCCAGACCGGCCTTTTCGGCGACGCGGTCGAGAACTTTGCCCAACAGTTCTCGGCTGTACAAAGGCAGTCTGAGGCCATCAGTCACATCCTGCCGAGGCGGTCAGCTGCTGCACCTCCACCGCCGGCGGCACCTCAGACTACCCGTCGCCGAGGGCGCCCCTGCAGCCGCCCCCGCTCCCGCGCCCCAGCAGCAGCAGCCTCCATCCAAGCGGCGCCGTGGAGCCGGTCGCGGGCGGGGCGCCCAGCCCGTCCAGCCACCCCCCAAGAAGAAGGGTGGCAAGGCCAAGTCCAAGCGGCCCTAGGACGGGCGACCCGGAGATGGAGGGGACTGCTCTTCAGGAGGTGGTGAATGCACCACTCCTTCCCCCGGAGGAGGGCCGGGTGGAGAATCTTTTGTTGTTTCCTTTTGTTCCGCCGCTGGCTCAACGGCCCGCGCTACCCAAATATTCAAGACAAGAGCAGTTTCCTTTATCTCCGGGTCCGAAGAGGGCTCGGAGAGCAGTGGGAGGGCTAGAACCTCACCACTCTCATCCACCTCTTCTGTCGCCAGCGGACAGCAGCGAGCAGCAGGTAAGCAAATCCTCGACTGCTCCCTCTGTCCACCCGTGGAGGCAGGTAAGTGTTGCACAGCACACTGTGACCCCCGCTTCGGGCCGCCTCACACAGAGAGCCTCCCGGGCCGCGTCCCTGCGTTCCACCTCGCTGCCCCGCGGCGGGTACGCCGGTGGTCCCCTTGGTGCCGCTGGTGCGGTCTCTGGGAGCCTGGCTAGCGCTCCCCAGTCCGTCTCGCTGGCTCCTCCGGACCATCAGGCTCGGCTATGCGATTCAGTTCGCCCGGCGTCCCCCCAAGTTCAGGGGCGTCCTCTTCACTTCAGTGAAAGATGTCGATGCCCCTGTTCTGCGTGCGGAGATTGCAGTCCTACTGGCGAAGGACGCGATAGAGCCGGTCCCTCCAGCCGATTTGAGGTCAGGGTTCTACAGCCCCTACTTCATTGTACCCAAGAAAAGCGGCGGGTTACGACCGATCTTGGACCTGCGAGTTTTGAATCGGAGCCTTCACAAGCTACCGTTCAAAATGCTTACGCAGAAACGCATTTTCGAGTGCATCCGTCCCCGAGATTGGTTTGCAGCGATCGACCTGAAGGACGCGTACTTTCATGTTTCGATTCTTCCGCGACACAGGCCATTCCTGAGATTCGCGTTCGAAGGTCGAGCATATCAGTACAGAGTCTTACCCTTCGGGCTGGCCCTGTCTCCCCGCGTCTTCACGAAAGTCGTGGAGGGAGCCCTTGTTCCCATGAGAGAACAGGGTGTTCGCATTCTCAACTACCTGGACGACTGGCTCATTCTAGCACAGTCTCGGGATCAGTTGTGCGAACACAGGGACTTAGTGCTCAGGCACCTCAGCCAGTTGGGGCTTCAGGTCAACTGGGAGAAGAGCAAACTCGCCCCAGTGCAGAGGATCTCTTTTCTCGGTATGGAGTTGGATTCGGTCGAACGGGTAGCACGCCTCACAGAGGAACGTGCTCGGTCGGTGTTGAACTGCCTGAATACTTTCAATGGCAGGACAGCGGTCCCACTGAAGTTTTTTCAGAGGCTCCTGGGGCATATGGCGGCTGCAGCGGCTGTAACACCGCTCGGGCTGCTTCATATGAGACCGCTTCAGCACTGGCTTCACGGCCGAGTCCCGAGATGGGCGTGGCAACGCGGCACGTTCCGGGTGCCAATCACTCAGGAGTGCCGCCGAACCTTCAGTCCGTGGTCGGACCCTTTGTTTCTCCGGGCAGGAGTGCCCCCTAGAACAGGTGTCCCGGCATGCTGTGGTTTTCACAGATGCTTCTGCCACCGGCTGGGGTGCCACGTACAACGGGCATGCAGTCTCAGGGGTTTGGACGGGACCCCATCTGCATTGGCACATCAATTGCCTCGAGTTGCTGGCAGTACGCCTTGCGCTGAGCCGCCTCAAAGGCCTGCTTCGCGACAAGCATGTACTGGTCCGTACGGACAACACTGCGACCGTTGCGTACATCAACCGCCAAGGTGGTCTACGCTCCCCGTCGCATGTCGCAACTCGCCCGCCATCTCCTCCTGTGGAGTCGGAAGCATCTGAGGTCGCCGCGCCATTCATGTCCCCGGTATGCTCAACCGTGTGGCCGACGAGCTATCACGAGCTGCGCTGCCCGGAGAGTGGCGACTCCACCCCCAGGTGGTTCAGCTGATCTGGAGAGAGTTCGGAGAGGCTCAGGTAGACCTGTTTGCCTCACCAGAAACCTCCCACTGCCAGTTGTTTTACTCTCTGACCGAGGGAACACTCGGGACAGACGCACTGGCTCACAGCTGGCCCCGGGGCCTGCGCAAATATGCGTTTCCCCCAGTGAGCCTACTTGCACAGACCCTGTGCAAAGTCAGGGAGGACGAGGAGCAGGTCTTGTTAGTTGCGCCTTACTGGCCCAACCGGACCTGGTTCCCAGAACTCTCACTCCTCGCGACAGCCCCTCCCTGGCCCATCCCTCTGAGGAAGGACCTCCCTCTCTCAGAGACGGGGCACTCTTTGGCACCCGCGTCCAGACCTCTGGAAACTCCATGTCTGGTCCCTGGACGGGACGCGGAGGTTCTAGGTGACTTACCCCCGAGGTACTTAACACCATCACTTCGGCACGTGCACTGTCTACGAGACGTGCTTACGCCTCGAAGTGGAACCTGTTCGTCGAGTGGTGCTCTTCTCGCCGAGAAGACCCCCGAAGATGCTCGATCGGTGTCGTGCTTTCCTTCTTGCAGCAAGGGTTGGAGCGTAGGCTGTCCCCCTCCACCCTCAAAGTCCATTCTGCTGCTATCTCCGCTTACCACGACCACATAGATGGCAAATCTGTTGGTCAGCACGACCTGGTCGTCAGGTTCCTTAGGGGGGCGAGACGGTTAAATCCTCCTCGTCCCCCTCCATACCCTCTTGGGACCTTACTCTGGTGCTCAGAGCACTCCAGATTGCTCCCTTTGAGCCTTTGCTGTCAGCAGACTTAAAGATTCTCTCTATGAAAACTTTGCTGCTGGTGGCATTGGCCTCCATCAAGAGGGTAGGGGACCTGCAGTCATTTTCGGTCGACGAATCGTGCCTAGAGTTCGGGCCGGGTGACAGCCACGTGGTACTGAGACCCCGGCCTGGCTATGTGCCCAAGGTTCCTACCACTCCCTTCAGGGATCAGGTGGTGAGCCTGCAAGCGCTGCCCTCGGAGGAGGCAGACCCAGCCCTGGCTTTGCTCTGTCCAGTTCGCGCCTTGCGACTGTACATAGACAGAACTCGAAGCTTCAGGACCTCAGACCAGCTCTTCGTCTGTTACGGAGGCCAGCAGAAGGGAAAGGCTGTCTCCAAGCAGAGGATGGCCCACTGGATAGTGGATGCCATCGCCCTGGCTTACCAAGCTCAGGGCGTGCCCTGCCCGCTCAGGTTGCATGCCCACTCCACGAGAGGTGTGGCATCCTCCTGGGCGCTGGCTCGTGGCGCCTCGCTAACAGACATTTGTAGAGCTGCGGGCTGGGCGACACCTAACACGTTCGCTAGATACTATAGCCTTCGTGTCGAGCCGGTCTCCTCCCCGTGTTCTCGCCTCAGGTCAGAGGCACGGAGAGGCCCCGGCTTAGTGTCGGCTTGCTGCGCTACATGCGCATTCTATTCTCCAGAGAGTCCCTACGGGCAGACCCTGTTGAGTCCTCCGGTTACCCTTCGGCAGCCGACGTGGCGGAGCGTCTGGCGCCAGGCCTATACTCCGTTGTATCCTTGAGAACCGGATTTAGGCTGGGTTCCATATGTGTGACCCTACGGGGATCCCATATGGCTTTTTCCACGGCTGCTCCTAAACGAAGCCCGTGTCTTTCCCTCTGGGAGAACCCATCTCTCACCGAGTGGAGTCACCCCAGTTCTTCCATATGTTGTACAACCTACAAGGTTAGTCCATATGTACTTATCCATATAACTCCTTCGGGGAAGGATATGGCTTCAGCAGCGTTCCTTATCGCATGTAAGGCTACGCTTTCCCAGCGTTATCCAATTGTCGCACTGAGTGGGTTTTGGGAACAACAGTGATCGACCCTCTCTGCGTGAGCCTGGTCCCACCGTCCTTAGGCAAGGGGGTTCAGGTGGCTCACGACAGAGCGCTGGAAGAGGGCAGCCCCTGTGGCGCTTTGGTAGGGATTCCTATTCGTCGGTCTGTCCGACGTACGTCGAACGTGACCGACTGAATGGGAACGTCTCGGTTACATAGGTAACCCTCGTTCCCTGAAGGAGGGAACGGAGACGTACGTCCCGTCGCCACAGGCGTTGTCCTGCTGATGCTGCCGCCTGCTGGGTTCGGCTCCTCAGCGAAAACCTGAAGATGCAACGCACCTGCTGCTCATTATATACCCGCGCTGCGAGGCGAGCAGCTGATGCATATGATTGCATGCCAATGTGCATTGGCTCGTTTAGTTACACTCGAAGTAGATTGGCCTCTCTAGCGAGATTCCTATTCGTCGGTCTGTCCGACGTACGTCTCCGTTCCCTCCTTCAGGGAACGAGGGTTACCTATGTAACCGAGACGTTCTAATGTTCTAAGTGTATCTAGATATTTATTATGGAAAACAAAATAAAAATGTTGGAAATGAAATTCAAAAAAATATTTTTTAGCAGTGCATTTGGTATAATAATCTGACATTTCCATTTCAACCACAGAGAACAGTGGTTAATCTTTTTTTCCAAATGGCAAATGTGTAAAATCAACAGGTGCAAACAATCCCTTCATGGGAAGCTGCTCTAAGTTCTTCAGTGTCAACCACAACTTCATTTATAGTGAACTTAATAGTTCACCCAAAAATAAAAACTTACCCCATGATTTACTCACCCTCAAGCCATCCTAGGTGTATATGACTTCCTCTTTTATTCAGATGAATACAATTGGAGATATTTTTAAAAATATCCTGGCTCTTCCAAACTTTTCAAATTAAAAACACATTCTGTGTAAATGAAACCTTACTCTTCTGCCGCAAATAGATGTGTATGGCCATCTGCTGGAAACTATTCACCCCCCGGAGGTGTGTCGAATACTTTTATGATGGATGGATGCACTTTTTTTGCTTCAAAATGGGGCCCTCTATTCACTGCCAATATATAAAGTTGGGAAGAGCCAGGATATTTTTTAGATATATCTCCGATTGTGTTTGTCTGAAAGAAGTAGTCATATACACCTAGGATGGCTTGAGGGTGAGTAAATCATGGGATAATTATCATTTTTGGGTGAACTATCCCTTTAAGTCCAATGTTTGGTCAGTTTTGAGGAGTAACTTGTGATTTTTCAGTAGCATGACTGTAACTACTTGCATTATAACGTACAGTAGCTTTTCCAGTAACAAGCTCTTATCTCTAAGCTAAAGCTGTTTATCACCACATTCTTTATAGACTGTAATGATGCATGTTGTTTTCTGCTCTCGTTATTTTTTGTAATTAAATGCATTTTGTGGAAGAAAAATGCTCTTTATTATTATAAATTATATAAGCATACACATTGAGGGCAAAATCTAAAATAGACTTTTTGTTAGTAGCTTGCAGCTAACTACTTTTTAAAAAGGATAGCTTGACTTCAGTTATGAGTGACTTGTGGTTGCGTTGCTGAATCAGAAAGATTTCACATTTTAAGCTGTGCAAAGCTGGAAGCAAAGCACTGTTTGTGTCAGTGTTTGATCAACAGTTGTCTGAACATGGGCACATAGCCATTGTGCTCAGTTGAGTTTTCAATGGAATTGGTGGATTTGTGTAAAGATCAAGATAAGCACGTGTATTCGAACACTTAAGCTGGATTCATGAAGCTGTTGGTTTTGTAGATGTGTAGATCATGACAGTAGGAGTTTGTGAAGAAGGTTAGTATTTGTAGCATTTCTGCTCATCAGTTAAGAGACTACTCTTTTGAAGAAGAAACGCGTTTGAAGAATCTCATCAGATTAATTGGTTTTCCCCCTCTATGAGCTCAGAGTAGGTCAACAGAGAGAGGTAACTGGATGATTTAAGCTCATAATCCAGCACAGACCCTACACACACACACACACACACACACACACACACACACACACACACACATGTTTGTTTTTGTGAATTGTGGGGACTTTCCATAGACTTCAATGCATTTTACACTGAACAAACTGTACATTCTATCCCCCTACCCTGCCCCTACCCCTAAACCTAACCCTCACAGGAAACTGTGCAAACTTTTACTTTTTCACAAAAACTCATTCTATATGATTTATAAACCCATTTACATTGTGGGGACCGCTGGCTGGTCCCCACGATGTAGGTGAACTCAGGTTTATATTACATCATGGGGACATTTGGTCCCCACAATGTAATATAAACAAAAGCACACACACACACACACACACACACACACACACACACACACACACACACACACCTTTAGATACATGCACATAAATGTGACCCACTTGAACACTGGTCTAAAAGTAGGGGGTTAAAATTGAGCATATTAGCTCTCTTTTTCACAAACTATCCACACTGACTTTTTTCTGACTTTTAATGCATTTTATATCTTGCTTTTATTTCCATTTCTTATGCGTTCCATTATTATGTATTTGGTTCTTCTTTATGTAAAGCACTTTGAATTACCATTGTGTATGAAATGTGCTATACAAATAAAATTGCCTTGCCGCCACTTCTGAGTTGTTAAGATTGTTGATTCTGAGAATTTAGGTTAGAATTTAGGTTATTGAAATAACAGAATTGTATTCCTCCCTTCCTTCCTTCCTTCCTTCCTTCCTTCCTTCCTTCCTTCCTTCCTTCCTTCCTTCCTTCCTTCCTTCCTTCCTTCCTTCCTTCCTTCCTTCCTTCCTTCCTTCCTCCCTCCCTCCCTCCCTCCCTCCTTCCTTCCTTCCGTGGGACTAGGGAATATAATATTCATTCATTCATTTCAGTTGTGGGACCACAGAATAGAATATTTATTTAAATAGAATGTCCTTCCTTACTTCCTTCAAGTGGTGGGACAATGGAATAGATTATTCCTTCCTTCATTCCAGTGGTGGGACTAAATATCCATGACCTTGAAAGTTGTTTTTTTCAGGATAATTTTCTGCAATATGTAGTAAGAAATGCACTTTCAGTAAAACTTGTCCGGTGAAAGAGATTACCATTTACCAATCTGATATTAATTTTTCCTCACAATCATGTTGTGTGATGTGTCCTGAATTTTCTGCCAGCTGTTTAGAATCAGAAGTAACGATGCTCGATTCGTACATGAATCTCTCCTTTGGTTCGGTTCTTTTCCACGCACTGATCAAGCAGTAAAAGATTTTTTTGCATATCCAGATTTCATCCAAATGGTTTTTGAAAGTCTGTACAGCAAAAAACACACCAAATTTGATACCTCCCCCCCCCCAAATCTGATTCGAACCACATTTGGAGATGGTTTGAAATGCAAATCCAATCCGATTTGCACACATGCGTCTCAATAGTATGAATGCTCAGTCTGCTCAAATCAGATTTCAAACTGTCTTTTGCATCACTCTTGTGACACACAAGGACAACATCAAAGCCGGTGACAGAGTATTCATACATTCATAAATGTTTACATATACTAGCCTCCAGTTCTGCATTGTGACTCAACAGAGAGCTTATTTAGAGAGCCAGATGACGCACTTCCATTTTTCCTGCAACCATTTTGAAAGCCTCACCATCGCATACTGTACTTGGATACACCTACGTCATTACACTCGCAAATGCTGCTTTTAAATGACACAGAATGACAGTTAAGACATTTTCGGACAGTACACGAAAAGTACCATTAGGGGGGCATGCACATTTAAGTACCACTTAAATACCATTTTTACATTAATATATGGTAATCAGGTTGTGTGTGCTGAGCGGCAGGATCAGTGTTCTGATTGTTCAGTCATTTGAACCATAAGCATTGGCTGTCTATTTTGGACTCTTCCTTCATCTTCCTCTGTGAACATGAGTCACTGGCTTCAGGCATCACTATGGCGACTTAAGGACTGTCAGTCCTGCAAGACTTTGCCACTGCTGTCATCGCATTTGCCTTGTGACTCACGGACAGCAGTCTAATCTATCGCAGGCCTGTCACTGTGGCCAGACAAACTGTCATCCTCCTCTGGCAGTGTTCTGCGCTTCTCAGCCCATGCGGATTTAGACTTGGCAACAAATTCAGGGAACAGCCATTTATCACTTGAGTTTTTTTTTTTTTTTTTTTTTTTATCACTATTTTGTTTACTTAAACCTTAAAGCTACAAAAAATGTGGTGAGTTCATGGTGAAGGTAGGGAAGATAACTTTTTTGCATGCATGTTTTTTTTTTTTCAAACATGACCTTTGACTTCAGCTCAGTTGTGATGCATCAGGTTTGATGAGGTTAAATTGATGGCTTTATTTATGTTCCCTTTAGAATGCTATAAGCAATGATGCGGAACACAATGTGAACACCGCAAGGACGATTAGACCTGGATTAGAACCTGAATCATGGAGATTCTTTGAAAGATTAGACTCATAAAAGAGGGATTTATCCACAATATGCATATACTATTCAGTCCTGATTCTAATGCTGCAAATCCATTCAAAGTCAAATGTTGGATATTCCCACTTTATATTTCAGATTTTCAACCATACAGCGACAAATGACATGAAACATTTATTGTTTTTTTTTTGTGTGTGTTTTTTTTACACATCTGTTTGCCGAAGGAGTTTTATTATCTTGTATTGTAGGAAATTTGGCTAATTGGTGCCCTTTTTTTTGCTTAAAAAGTCAATGTCTATTATCAGTTGTGTTAATTAATCTTTTGGCGTGGCACCGTGTTCTTGTAACGTCATGCATCCACAGCTCTGTGAAATTATACTTACAGATTTCGGCATTACTTGTGTTCCAGGAGACATGTCCAAGAGACATTGTATTGCGCTTAAAGGGATAGTTCACCCAAAAATGAAAATACTCACCCTCAAGTTGTTCCAAACCTGTATAAATTTCTTTGTTCTGCTGAACACAAAGGAAGATATTTGGAAGATTCCTGGGAAACTGGCACAAAGTATCAGTAGCTATGTTTCTAACAACAAGTTTTTATTAGGGCTGCACAACGATTAATCGCAATTAATCGTTTGCAAAATAAAAGTCTGTGTAACGTAATATATGTGTGTGTTCTGTGTATAATTATGTATATATAAATACATACACATACATGTATAAATTTAAGAAATATATACATGTATAAATAAATATACATATTTATATATATTTTATATTACATATAAATCTAAATATTTTATATATAAATATATTTTTTTCTTAAATATATACATGTATGTGTATGTATTTATATATACATAATTATTATACACAGAACACACACATATATTACGTTACACAGACTTTTATTTTGCAAACGATTAATCGCGATTAATCGTTGTGCAGCCCTAGTTTTTATGCACATTTTCAAGTATCACATCAGAAATGAGTCATGGAAATGTCACATTTTAAAGAAAAAATACCTTAATTTGCAAAAAAGCTTTTACGCTCACTTGAGGTGGTTTCTGACTCGCATGAAAAAGTTAATGCGAATAATGAGAGATGGAAACGCATTGTAGAATAAATTCTGACATAGCGAACATTAAACCCACGTGACTAATCGTCTGTTTCTGCTGATGGTGTTTTATGTACTGTTGGTTACTAGGTTATCAATACCACCGTCATCCGCTCAAACAACTTGAAACCCTCAACCATCATTTTTGTGCAAACTTGGAAAAGATTTGCTTCACCTTTGGATGGAAACCCAGGTAGTAATAAAATAGTAAAAAGTGGCTGCAATCGGGGAAGCCTGTGACTCTTTCTTCCAAGTAATAAATTATTTGCACCTCAGAGCGCACAGATGAAAAGCTGTTATGTTATCTTGCGATCAATGGCGAATGCCTGATGGTTGGGAATGCAATCATGTGAGAAAGTTCTGGGAGGTAATTCTACCAAATAATTTTGATGACAGGCTTCGGTTTAGGCATTTCACAGTATTTTAGCTGGTGTGCAATGTGATTGGTCTAGTGATTAGTCCAGTTATACAATCACATGATCTGTTGAGGTAAAGTCATGTGAGTTATGTTGTTGGGCATACAGGAATTAATTTAAATGTTAAATGTTTCCACCATAGTTTACGCTCATTTTAAGAAAAAAAAAAAAATATTCATCACTTGCTCGCCCTCATGTTGTTTCAAACCTGTATGAGTTTCTTACTTCTGCTGAACACAATCTTTTAAAGAATGTTGGTAATTTAACAGTTGACTCTAACCATTGACTTCCATAGGAAAAAAAAAAATACTATGGAAGTCAATGACAACCATCAACTGTCTAGTTACCAACATTCTTCAAAATATCTTCTTTTGTGTTCAACAGAAGAGAAAAGGTTTGGAACAACATGAGGGTGAGAAAATGATGGCAGAATCCTAAAATTTGCATAGAAATAAGTGTATGGAAACATAGCTAATGACAAACAGACTCCTTTAAATACAAATAACAGCTAAACTCACTTACAAAGTGATTAGAGGTGCTGTGCCTCTGCTCAGGGAGGTTCACAGCAGTGTTGAGTGAACATTAGCACTGATCGGACAGGTTCTGCTTGAGTGGCTTCACTCTGACCACTGGAGTGGAAGAGAAGATCTCCTGCAGGGTTCAACGTCATTTATAAAACTACCAAACACTGTACTACTACATACTCCCAGACACATTTCTAATGAATGAGATGATTTTTTTTATGTATTAGAGGTGTTTGCCTTTTTGTGTTTAAATGAATTTTGGTATACTACATGGATTATATATTTGTTTCTAATCAAATGCTGTTTTTTGCTACACTCTAAAACATTCTGGGTTAAAAACAACCCAAGTTGGGTTGAAAATGGACAAACCCAGCGATTGATAAATGTTAAATGGGTTAAATGTTTGCTCAACGTGTTGGGTAGTTTTATTTAACTCAACTGTTGTTTAAAAATTATTGTATTGCTTGCTTAAATGAACCCAAAATAAATGTATTAATATGTTTAATAATGAACATTTATTAATAATTTTTTAATTAATAATAATTAATATGTTTTTATTAAATTGCTTAATAAGTGTTCACCTTTTGATTATTATTGTTGCCTCTAGTAATTATGTGTCTCATTTTTAATTTCCAACTTATTAACTTTAATTCCCAACCTCTGAGTTTGTCAGTTTTCAACCCAACTTGGGTTGTTTTTAACCCAGAGTATTTTGAGTGTATGTTGCAATTTTTTCCCAACATTTACAAAGATTTGAGCATATCTCTTCTGGTTGTTATGTTTGAAGGAATAGTTCACCCAAAAATGACAATTTGGTCATGATTTACCTGTACACCAAATATGTCAGACATAATTTGTTCTTGAATGTCTCATAAGGAAAGATTATCAGAGAACAATGATGTCATTTTTATTAAATGAACTATTTCTTTAAAGCAATGCTTTCTTATTCTAAATAGTGCTATCATGTTGAAAAAAATGGACAAAATGAAAACATTACCTATACAACTGTTTTGTTCAATAGTTGTGTAGTAGATTAATTTTTTACATAAACTGGTAGGACTTTCTTTCTTTTTCTTTCTTTCTTTTTTTTTTTTGCTGTAAAGGCAGTATCATCTTTTTTAGGGACTCATCCAATTTTTGGGCATTTAGTGACTATTTTTGCACCTTAAGGAGTGATTGAAGACTTGTTTGCTATTTTTGCTGTTCAGTTGTTTGTGAACAACGGCAAATATGTGATTGATCTAGATCACGTAAGCATCTAAAAACAGTGTCTGGATGTCGGTTCGGTAACTTTTGATGTAGTCAAATTAGACAAATTATGCTTTTTTCCAAGCAGTTTCTCATTCACTTCTTTGGTTCACACCCAAGTTCCAATAATCACTTTAACAAGCATACAAACTGAATTCTAGTTTCAGCTGGACTTAGGTCCACACCAGTCTTGACTCCTGAGCCTCACACACTGATGTTTAGTCTGCTTTAATGCCAGTATCTGCCACTCAAGATCACGACCTGAGCTATTGAGCTTAGGAAAGTGGATTAACAAGACAGTCATTAAGATTTAGTGAGACTAGATTTAGTCTGTCGATATGTTGAGAATGGATTGAGTATGTTGAGTACAGTAAAATTGTGTGGTTTAAAATCATTTGAAGAATCATTTCTTTCATTTCCCTGCGGCTCCAGAGTAATTAGCCAAATCACATTGTGAATAAATTGATTTTTTGCTAAAGTTATCCAAAAAGGAACATATTTGAAGAGGCAGAGTATATCTGAAGTGTTGCATTTTGAAGATAAATTAAAAGAAACTTTATATTTTCTTCAAAGTAGCATGCACATTGTTCACAAAACATCCAGGAACATCTATTAAATAATTAGTTCACTTCAGAAATAATCTCTAATGTAAATTGTGTAAATTTTGAAATGCGTTCAGCCAGAGTATTTTAGTGCGACTTGACACTTTTTAGGCGTCTCGAAACATCTAAGAATCTTTCATTAATACTTCATCTGACTTCATTCAGCTCCAGTTCCTTAATACGCAGTGAAAGATAAATCTTATCAGCCTGACTTTTATTTCTCTGTTTCTAACTGTTTTCTCTCTCCTGGTCTTTAAGGCTGAGAGGGGAGAGGAGTTGTTCTTGTTTCATCGCACATCTGTTGTAATGTCCACTCTATCTATGTGTGTGTGTTTCTTGGAAAGCAGCTTCTTTCTTTGTCTAGGAGAAAGGGCCCGAAAGGCTGCTACAGGACGAATGGTGCCTTCAGCCAGAAACTGACCATGTACAGCTGTATTTTTCTGTTTCTCCCATTCTGTAATAACGTAATGTATATTCTCATTTTGGACAGTTGTTACAGTTGCCAAACCACCCCCTGAACATGTATAAAAGCCAAGTACAGAAGTAAAAGTTGAGAAGGTTTCGTGAACAGACTGGCTTCATGTTCATGACTCTTTTCACATAGGCCTGTGTCATTCAATGAGTGAAAATAAAAATAATCTTGCACACAGATACAGAAAATGTGCAATATGCAGTTCCTAAATCTCCCTCTTTCTTCCTCCCTCCCTTAGCGACAGCACTCTCCTCTTATCTTGTCTTCTTTAGCGTCACAGGAGCATGGCGAAGGAGCGTCCTTGTGCCCTAAGCTCGGAAGAGAGAGAGAGAGAGAGAGAGATTGAGCGAGCGAGAGTGTGAGGCAGAGGGAGGGGAGATGCGGCGTCAGTCAGCTGCAGTATAGGCAGAGGACAGCGGCAGCAGTAAGCAGCAGTGCCGGTAACTGTGGCTGCCGTTCTCTATTGTTCAGCCAAAGCATTCTGCTTTTCGTTCCAGCCAACCAGAGGAGCAGAAGACGAGGAGATCTGCCACATTCACCGTTCCTTCGGGGAACACTAACTGAAGAGGCACGCAAACTCTTTCAGTCTGTGCGACTGAAGTTCTTTCTCTGCTCTCTTTGGGGTTTCTCTTCCTCCCGACCGAGTGGATTTTACCCGACTCAGGGGAGCCATGGGACTTGGGGTTAGGGGTGCAAGGACAGCGTTCCTGTGTTTATGGAGGTTATTTTTACTGCTCTGTGGAATCTGGACCGTTTGCTCCCAAACGACAGGAGACGGGAAGTCGCTGTACTTCTGGGAAACAGGTATATGGCCATTTCCATAAGTACCTTGATGGATATCAATTGGAATATGAAGGTTCTAGGTGTCCTCTGTCTGTACAAAGTTGCATTGTAATTTATTTATTACCTGGTGTGATGAAAAAGGACAAGTAGAGGTCTTCATTCGCACTTCAAAACAGCTCTACGAAGAGTGTTTGAATTATTTCTCATCATCCTAATTTCTGATTCTCAAAGTCTGCACAGTAGAGAATGTGTCCCCGTTTCCGCGCAGTAGGCTGTCTCCATTTTCCCAGGCTGATTGTTCGATTTCTTGTGCTAGATAACAGCCATATCATTATTATAATGAAATCTGACAATATAATGGAAGGAGCTCCAAGGTACAAGTAATGGAACTTATTTGACTTTGATTGCAAATTTGCTCGTTTCACAGTCACCTCGCTGTAAAAAAAGAATTGTTGGTTTAACTTAAAAAAGTAAGTTGTCTGCTTGCCTTAAAATTTTGAGTTTATTGAAATTAAAAATTTGAGTTAATACAATGAAGGCGATTGGTTTAATCAACAGAAACTCGAAATATTATGTTATCTGAACTACATTAATTACTGAAGTTGATTTGACAAAAGAAAAAATGTTGATAAGAAATCATGAAAATATTTTTTACAGTGCTGTTCTGTTCACAAAACCATCTGTTATTGTAAAAAAAATTGTAAAATATAATATATATATATATATATATATATATATATATATATATATATATATATATATATATATATATATAATTATATATTATGAGTATTTATAAGTATATTAAACATTTTAAATTTAATAATTTGCTTTAATTGTATTTTACATAAAGGAAAAAAAACTAATTTAATATTACCATAATATTTTTCATTGTGATATTACATGACAATAAAACACAACTCACCCCCTGATTCTCATTACTGTAATGTAAAAACAATATCATTACTCTAATGCAAAAAAAAAATCACATTTTCATTACTGTAATACAATATTGAAAATCATTGGGACAGTGTTTTATTTCAAATAAAAAATACATGCGTTAATTTCAGTACAATAAATATTCATGACTACAGTTTTGTCATTTAAAAAGTATATAGTTTTTTTGTAGTACAGTAAAAAGAATCTTTCTTTTTACAATAATAGTAATTTTTCCCATAAAAAGTTAACATACTTTTATTACAGTTTGTACAAAGGATTCAAATTTTCATTTACAACCTGGTATCTGATCAGCAAAAGTCTAAATGGGCAGTTTGGATTTTCCTATTGGCCAGAGCAACATCCCATCAATGTGCAGTTGTCACAATGTTAGTGAATTTTTAAAGAGGATGTAACTGCGTAAGGAGATTAAAGGAGCTGCTGGGATTTACACTGTGAAAACATCCCTAGTATCTGCGTGCAGAGAAGCGGAGCGGCAGGCAAACTTAACCTACATATCTCTCTGTTGTAGGTCACAGTAATTACAGATCATTGGCTCATTTCATTGAAAAACATCTGGTGGAAATGTTGAGAGTCTATCTTGGATGGGCAGATCCATGATAGTAGCATATCTGTGCCATGTGACGGTGATATCGCTCGGGTGTGATAATGTTATTGCGCTTTCTTGATCGCTCAAGGGGAGGGAAATTTAGTTTTGACGTATGATGTACTGTATGCATAATGAATCTGACCGTAGAAGAGCTCGGTCTTCAACCTGTGGGGAATTGGCTCGCATCTCTGCTGTTTATTGGCTTCACAGAAGAGCAATAAATCTGCTGTCTAGGGCTGATATCCCCCATGATGGAGATGTTCATATAACAGGCCTGGAAACACGAGTGCTCTAGAAGCGAATAAAGCAGCGTGCCTCGAAATGATGGTTAAAACCTACACGCTTTTCTTTAAGTGATTCTTAATGGCTGTGTTTTTCTTGTTGCAATCGATACCGCTGGCATACTTGGTGCTTTTATTTCTAATAAGCAGGCTGGATTAAATGGCACGCTGGTCTCTGTACATTTCACTCCCTGTTTGCCGTCTGAACGCGGGTTTGATGTTCAAAAATCCCTGGAGAAGACAGAGCAATTTTGTCCTTATCTCCCCATGCCTCAGCCTCCAATTAGAAGAAGTCTTTTCTTATTTTATTGATATACAGTATTGTGGTGCTGACCCCCACTGCTCCAGATCTCAGCTGCGGCTCCCATGTGTCTCAAACCAGGCAAATATTGACTCTGCTAATATTGATTATTAATTAATGAGGGTATTTACTGGCCTAAATTGACTGTTTGGGTTACAGCAACCTTGACTTATATTCATGGTTAAATAGTGAGTAGCATAAGAAATTAGGAGGAATAATGCATCGTTCGGTTTGAAGAGGGATTATTTTTCAAGTTCTGGATGTCAATGTGTTTTCACTAATGCTATAAACCATGAGAGGCTGTCAATAACTGTAATTTTTCCGCAAGCAAGGTGAGATTTTAGGCATGAAGTAACGTGGAGAACTGGCTTATTGTTTTAATGAAACTGTGCTAGCACAGAATTTGACATCACAGGTGTGTGAATTTGAAAAGCAACTCATCCAATCAGAATTTAGAGCCTGAACTATCTTTTACTATAGTTTTTGTAGTTTGTTAAGATGAATAAATAATGCCAAGTTTTTACTGTCTTGTTTCCCTTAGTTCCTGTTTCCCTGCTCTGTTTAGTTTTGGTTTCATTGGTGGATTATGTCCCTGTTTGTTGTTGTTTCTATGTTTAATTGATATCAGCTGTTTCTTATTTAGTTTTTGTTAGCCCCTGTATTAGGGATGCTCGCATTGACCGTTTAACCGTTAACCGAAAGTAAGAATTTTAACCGATTAATACTATCAGTTAAACGATTTTTTTGTTTTTTTTTGCTGCATGGTTAAAGAAAAATATGCTATATATATACATATATGCTTATTTGTTAACTCACCGGGCGTTTCACACGTGCCAGACATATTTCGCTAAGCAACAAGCAAAATGAAGCGAGCGAAAAGAAGTACTGACCATTTCCAAGCAATCGATCACAGCGTGCTAACGTTTTAGGACAGGTCGATGGTATATAAATCGTGGCCGAACGTTAGCGTTTGTCAATCAAGCAAAACCGTCCATTCAGAAACCGAGAAATTTGACACTTTAAGGTAAGAGGCTGATCTCTCAGATTGACGCGCGAGCTGGCTTGACTGAAGGATTTGTAGTTTATGGACTGTTTTGAGTTAAAAGCATTGATGGCATGTATAAAAGAGATATCTAAAAGCGAAACGAAAATTATTGCCTCGACCGGCGACACAGTGGGGAGGACGCACGAGAGGAGACCTGCGCGTTTAATTGGTATGTGTATGCTACTGTAATACTGCATAATACAAAGCTTATCAGTGGCATGCACTTTGATCACGAAAGTGAAAGTGCCTTTTGCGGTCGCATAGCGGTGCCCCCGCGTTCCCATTTCTCTCGATGTGAACCGTGAGCTCCAGTCCATTACAATTCAGGGCCATGGTATACTTCATTTCCCGCATTCCGCTTAGTCTCGTGCGCGAGCCTTTCAAAGAAACTCCTTTGCCCATGAGCGCGGAAAGACGCGTTCGGTGTGCACACGTGCACCGTCCGTGGTCATAACAATAACAATCCTTGAGGTAGGCCTGCTATTTTTATTTGACGGAAAAGTCTAAAATACCGGTTGTTCAAAGCTTCAATGGATTCACCGTGTTTTTGTTTTGTCATCTTAATTTGTTAAACATTTAAGTGAAAAATATTTAGTGTAGGCCTATTTATTTTATGCCTTTTATTTAAATTATTTTTTTCTGCTGTCAGAAACGCTGCAGGTGCGTGACAATTTGATAATGTGAATCCAGGTTCTGTTGTTTATCTGTTCTATGCTGCTGTTTGCATGTTAAAATAAACCCGTGGAAGACACAGACACTCGTCAATTGTATTTTTTATTTAATGTCATATTATATAGGCTATACAATATTATAATCTTATCAGTTAACGGTTAATAATCGGATAACGAGCGTCGGTTGTCGGTCAAGAAATTTAACCGAAATGAGCATCCCTACCCTGTATACATGTACAGTGGGTACGGAAAGTATTCAGACCCCCTTCAATTTTTCACTCTTTGTTATATTGCAGCCATTTGCTAAAATCATTTTTACGTTCATTTTTTTCCTCATTAATGTATACACAGAACCCCAGTGTAACACAGTTCGTCTATACGGGAAGAAGGAGGTGGAAACCGGCGAACATTCAACAAAACTTTAATACCAAAATAAACAAAGAACAAAATGAAAGTAATGCCGGCAGACCCTCTTGGACGTCTGCCGGCCACACAAACATAATAAAACTTAAAATAAAGTCCAGGTCTGGTCCTCTCTTGTCCTTCACTGTTGTCACTCCTCCTTTTATGCTCCCGGAGCTCCTCCCTGAGAGACTCAAGGCCGGTGCACTCCCAGGTGTAGCTCATTAACTCTCGCGCCACCAGCCTCGCGTCGTTCCCTCACGGCTCTCGCCCGCCCTGGTCGCCACACCCATATTGACAGAAAAACACAGAATTGTTGACATTTTTGCAGATTTATTAAAAAAGAAAAACTGAAATATCACATGGTCCTAATTATTCAGACCCTTTGCTGTGACACTCATATATTTAACTCAGGTGCTGTCCATTTCTTCTGATCATCCTTGAGATGGTTCTACACCTTCATTTGAGTCCAGCTGTGTTTGATTATACTGATTGGACTTGATTGGGAAAGCCACACACCTGTCTATATAAGACCTTATAGCTGCATGTCAGAGCAAATGAGAATCATGAGGTCAAAGGAACTGCCTGAAGAGCTCAGAGACAGAATTGTGGCAAGGCACAGATCTGGCCAAAGTTACAAAAAGATTTCTGCTACACTTAAGGTTCCTAATAGCACAGTGACCTCCTTAATCCTTAAATGGAAGATGTTTGGGATGACCAGAACCCTTCCTAGAGCTGGACATCCAGCCAAACTGAGCTATCGGAGGAGAAGAGCCTTGGTGAGAGAGGTAAAGAAGAACCCAAAGATCACTGTGGCTGAGCTCCAGAGATGCAGTCGGGAGATGGGAGAAAGTTGTAGAAAGTCAACCATCACTGCAGCCCTTCACCAGTTGGGGCTTTATGTAAGAGTGGCCCGACGGAAGCCTCTCCTCAGTGCAAGACACATGAAAACCCGCATGGAGTTTGCTAAAAAACACCTGAAGGACTCCAAGATGGTGAGAAATGAGATTCTCTGGTCTGATGAGACCAAGATAGAACATTTTGGCCTTAATTCTAAGCGGTATGTGTGGAGAAAACCAGGCACTGCTCATCACCTCTCCAATACAGTCCCAACAGTGAAGCATGGTGGTGGCAGCATCATGCTGTGGGGGTGTTTTTCAGCTGCAGGGACAGGACAACTGGTTGCAATCGAGGGAAAGATGAATGCGGCCAAGGACAGGGATATCCTGGACGAAAACCTTCTCCTGAGTGCTCAGGACCTCAGACTGGGCCAAAGGTTTACCTTCCAAAAAGACAATGACCCTAAGCACACAGCTAAAATAATGAAGGAGTGGCTTCACAACAACTCTGTGACTGTTCTTGAATGGCCCAGCCAGAGCCCTGACTTAAACCCAATTGAGCATCTCTGGAGAGACCTAAAAATGGCTGTCCACCAACGTTTACCATCCAACCTGACAGAACTGGAGAGGACCTGCAAGAAGGAATTGCAGAAGATCCCCAAATCCAGGTGTGAAAAACTTGTTGCATCTTTCCCAAAAAGACTCATGGCTGTATTAGATCAAAAGGGTTCTTCTACATATTGAGCAAAGGGTCTGAATACTTAGGACCATGTGATATTTCAGTTTTTCTTTTTTAATAAATCTGCAAAAATGTCAATAATTTTGTGTTTTTCTGTCAATATGGGGTGCTGTGTGTACATTAATGAGGAAAAAAAATGAACTTAAATGATTTTAGCAAATGGCTGCAATATAACAAAGAGTGAAAAATGTAAGGGGCTCTGAACACTTTCTGTACCCACTGTAGTCCCTGTTCAGTTTAGTCCTTTGTCGGTTAGTGTCAATGCATAATGTGTTGAAACAATCTCCTGCATTTATGATAAAAGTCTCTAGTATTCTTTGTTTGTGCGTGTTGCTTACTATACCAACTTGTTACAATGAGGTGACAATCCAGTTGTTTAAAAAATAACCCAAGAAGTTGCAATGCTCAGTACTGTGCCTGATGGAATGGGTGTCCTGTCTTTGAATTAAAAGCGCCAATAACATTTTTCATAGAGTAACAAGTATTGGTAAGAACAAGTATTTTCCTCATTAGCAGGGGGGGAAAAATCAACTTTCCTTAAATGGACTTTGGTAAACCGATTATTTTCATATCAGCAGCTTTCCTTTTCTTTGTTCCATATACCAAAACATATTGTTCACTATAGCCATACATACAGGGATTACTCCACCCAAAACAATCTGTCATTCCAAAACATTGCCCATTAACTTGTATCAACAAAAACACTGAGACTTTTCAGAATATAAAAAAAGAAGGCTATACAATTTTGAATCAACCTTAGTGTAAAAATGACAGTATTTTCCTTTTTGGGTGAACTATCCCTTTAAAGGGACACCTTGATACTGCTGAAGAAGATCTACTCTTTCTGTTAGAAAAGCAGCACTTCCCTTTACTTGCTGAAGGCATTGCTCACAGCTCTAGCCATGTTTTCCCATGTGATTCCACAAGATCCAAAGGGCACATTAGGGCAGGCATTACGTGGCCAAACTTAGAGACCACATATGGTGTATTCTGCTTAAAAGCAGCAACGTTCTTCTGGTTTCATAATGAATCCTTCAGCATAATACCCATGTTCTGTGAGTCATAAGTAACATCTAAGCTACGCTATTATGAAATGATTGGTACTCTTTTACATAAAGGTGGCATTCACTGGTGTTTTAATTTTTTTTGCAATTTTACATAATTAATGTTTAATATTATATAATATTTTGCTTGTACTGGTTCATGCTTATGGTGTAGGCTAACCTATGGGCTATACTCACAACCAATAGGAATGGTTAATGGCTGAACTCTTGTGTGTGGCCCAGCAGGGTTTATCCACTCTTAGAGCAGAGATTACCCAGATTACACAGGATTCTCCTCTTGTCTCCTGATCACACAATCCCTCGAGAACAAAGTTGTGCTGTCAGAGCTACTCACACTTCACACCATGTTGCCTCTATAATAAGGCTTGTTAATGAAGCAGGAGCATGCAGGTTGCATTCTGTTAAGAGCTTCACTCCTCCAAACACACACACACCCACACTGGCTCATTGTACATGCTTTACGTCAGGTATGTCCACTTAGACTTTGTGGTTTTCCAAATGCTTTGAGGTTTATCAAGTTCAGACTTGGAGCATGGGATTGAAGGTCACTTATATTCCAAATAATTGCTGTTTTAAGAGGTTTTGTAGCTGTTTGAAAATTCCTCATGTGAAAATATGAGGCTTTATTGAAAGTGGAGTGTGTGTTAAAGACAGAAGTGTTATTTCAAGAAAATTTAATGGGGGAAAAAATGTAGGTGACTTAATTGTCACCTTCATTCTGAGAGGCAGATAAGGAAATGTGCCGGTTGAAATTTCGAACTCATTTCAGGGAATGCATTTTAATGTCACCCCGAGTGACCCTGATTTTCATACAGACCTACAGGCAAGCGAACTCTCCCACTATAATTGGTTAAAAAATACTCCAGACCCCTGGTAAGGGGCTTCAAATTTAGAATGTGCATACAAACTAGGCCAGTTTTCTCTGAATATGTTATTCTCATGAAATGTTTAATGGCATTTCAACAGTTTGGAAAATATATTTCCCTTGTGTGATTGATTTTTATTTCTGCTTATTTTGAAGCACCTAAATTTGGCTCTAATTTAAGAAAGCTGCAGTCCTAATTGCGTTGCGCATTAAGAGTGTGGACTCCCCAGAAGCAGTATATTATGGCAGTATATATAGTCTCTAAATGGAGCGCATCCTATTCTCTGCACACTTTAACCACTGAATTATAGCACATATTCCTTTGGGATGAAAAGTGACCCTGGATGCATGTTCTTAAGTGCTGCAGATGTACAGTGGGTATAAAACTGAAGCGTTTTCATTATGTTTATTACATAATTTCCACTCGCTGTCACATTTTACTTTCTGCACCAATTGCTCATAGATTCCCACAGTGAATAAGAAGTAAGATTCTGTGATATTTGTGGAAGTCTCATAAAACCTCTTTGTGTCCAAGTGATGTGTTCTGTACAGTCAGAACAGTCACTGTACACTGGTTAAATGGAGACACCAACTCTTAGGAGCGGAGCCAAGGCTAATTTTAGGGTATTATTTGGGTATTATAGGGTATTATTTGGATATTCAACTCTCCATAATATTTTATTTCAGGTATACTAGCACTGGGTGATACTGTTAAAATAAATAAAATAAAAAACAGTACTAAAATTTGGAAAATGCTTTGAGCTCGTTGAGCGGATTTGTAAACACCTCTGACTGGCCATTGTGTTCACGCACTCAACATATGTCTGTGATTGCTACAATGATCAATGCACAGGAGCGTTTGAAAGCACATGGAAGTGTTTGAATTTGAAAGCGTTTTGAAAGCAGGAGTGTTTGAAAGCAGGCGTTTATTAGCGGACCAGCTTATACACAGATACCCGTGTGTATCTATGTAAGTGCTCAGTGAAGAGCATCATTGATGTCTGTTTACAACATGTTTTTGAACCGTTGATCATTGTAGCCAATCACAGACAAATCCGATGAGCGCGTGAACACAGTGGCCAATCAGAGGTGTTTCAATGGGACATAATGCCACTTTTACAAGTCTCTGATGTCCCCAGAGTGAAGTTTCAGCTCAAAATACCCCACAGATGATTTTTTTATAGCATGTTAAATTTATCACTTTTTGAGGGTGAGCAAAAACGCTCTGTTATTGTGTGTCCCTTTAAATGCAAATGAGCTTCTGCTCCCAAGAAGAGGGCGGAGTTTCAAGAGTCTGTTTTAGCAGCAGCTCATGCAGACTCACTGAAAATGTTCAGCCTTTTATGTTCAAACCTGAGTCGGACAATGATGGAGAGACTCAAGAGGAAGTGACAACATGTAGAATGCAACAGGATGTTTCTGAACGGTTAGTTGATGAATTTATGAAGCTGATGTGGAGTTAACTATCTTAAAGTCATTGATTAGCATATTCTGTCATGATAATCTATAAATCGCTCATGTGGGAGTTGTTGTAAGATGCCTACAGAGCCAGAAAATGAATATATGCAGCATGAAGTATAGTTTAGTTTAATTACAGTTATAACTTATGTTGTCATCTTGCTTTTGACATGCTATTGCATTTGTATTATGTACTGTATTGCAATAACATGGCCTCACCCCCTTTGTTGTGTGTTCTCGGGGGCGGAGTTTATGTAAATTTTAGGGTTCACTAACCCAGGAAGAAGCTCGTTGTAGTCCCTACCAGCAGTTTGTTGTCCTTAAAAAGCGATTTCTTTAAAAGTAAATATCTCCTTTTTCATTGAACTTTGAGCGTTGTAACTTTGCAGATGTTGTTTGTGCTCAAAAAGCAACATTAAACACTAACTAAAGTTAAAAATGTGAAATCATAATCAAGGACCCCTTAAAGAATCCTACCAACAGCGCTCAAAGCGTCACAAGCGAATACTGCAGTTGGTACTTTTGACAATACTACTAAGAAAATGAAATGTCAAATTTTTTTTTTTTTCAGCAATTAAAGATATGATACATAACTGATCTTGTATGTATTCGCTAAAAAAATGCATTTAAAGGGGCTTTTTTACAGTTAAAAGCATTATTATTTAAACCAAAACAGCATTGTAGACAATTCAAAATGTTTATTGCAAAAATTATAATTTTATTTTAATATTTTATTATTTTTGAGTATATAATTTAATTGTATTAATTTCATTAATTAAATGTTTTGAAAAAAAAAACAAATAATAAAATTAATTTAAAAAAATATATTTTTTTAATTCAAATATTAGAAATAAGCAAGCAATATTTAGAGTCATATTTATTAACTAAAACTGTTGTAAAATTTCATATGGGGACTTTTGGGGAGTTTTGAATTAGTTTCATGATCTTTAGGAAACTTAATGAAAAATAAAGAGTACGTTACAATAATTGTGATATTCATGATGTTACTTAATTTTATATTACCTGTTTAAAAAACGTACACCTATTGCAAATATTTTATGTATCATTCAGACCAAATTCCAGTATTAAAAAACAACAGCATTTGTAAAACCCAAACATCGACCATGGTAGAGTATGAACAGACCAGCCTTTCGAGGAATTTTTTAATCCCTCTGTTTCATCAAAGGAAGAACTAAACTTTTGCCTTGTTTGTTACATTACAGTAAAGGCATACAGTTGTTACATAATCCAGATCTTTTTGCCTCAAAAGGTCAGTGAATGTGTTATAGCATAATAGTTTTTTTTTTTTTAAAAACAGCGTTTTATGAAATAGGTCGCCCTTCATTGGACGATCATGGCTGGTCTCGGTCCTGCTAAGAAAATGGTGTTTGTTTAATCTAAATGGCAGGGCTTAAACTAAGACCAAAGCATCTCTAATATGGCGCTGTTGTGTGGATTAAAGATTATTCTAGATCCATAAAGTTTATTTAGTATGGCATAAGAGGATTAGTCCTTTACACCATGTTCCACAATGTCTTAGTGCCGACCACATATGATTATTACTTTACAAAGCATCTTGCATGAAAAACCCATAAGGATCCTTTTGGAGAAAATGGTTTGAGAAGAATTATAAGAAAGACTAAAACTGAGATTTATTCTGCATACAGCTTTATAGAGTAGATCTGATCTATGGTTGTATATGGCTACTAAGCTGCCTACATAGTGCTCCTTTTATTTGCTTTTTTGGATAATACCTTTCATGTGTGTAGCTGTTTGTGAATGTAAAAGGTCTGCAAAGATTCAAATATCAAAGTGCACCGATTCTGAACTGTCTGAAATGACTCATCAGTAATTGTCTTACTTCCTGCATGTCTACTTTCTTTTTAGAATTTTGTGTTGTTAGCTTACGTTTATTCATTTAGTAGAGAGTTTTATCCAAAAGAGGAATGAAAAAAGAAATTAATCAAATAGCCAACAACTAGGGGTGGGAAATATACCGGTAGACATGATTAACTAGTAGAAATTTGTCAACCGATAGAGATTTTGATATCGCTTATGCTCACGTGATGTTGCTGTGCTCCGCGTTCATACAAGCTTATCAGCATGTGTTTTTAAGCATTGTGGTTTAAAAACAAGTGATTTTAAACAGTTAAAGCACAGTAAGCAATGAATGACAGCTCATTTCACCACAATTTGCACGCATTGTCAGAGAGATGGTTTCTGAGCACTGTCTGAGAGATGCGCGCACATGATGTTGCTGCTATAGAGCGTGCAAGTACTGAACTGAGTTCTTTTTGCCAAAGAATTGAACTTGAAAGGTTAAATACACATACTTATTTGTCAAAGTGACCATGTCTTTGCAAGTAAACATAGTAATTTATGTCTTAAGTGAAAGTAAACAGTTGAAAATGAAAATGAAAATGCATGTGTATGTTGGATCCGTGAAGTCGGTCTTATAGGGACAGCAGCCTAATAAACCTGCTGTCGTCTGTGTCATTAATTGTGAATCAAACCATAAAAAAAGATAACATTTCTCAGTGCTCTTGACTGATTTTTAAAAAAAATTTTAGGCTACTTGGCTATTATT
The DNA here is from genome assembly GCF_024489055.1 of Chanodichthys erythropterus. Taxonomy (NCBI): domain Eukaryota; kingdom Metazoa; phylum Chordata; class Actinopteri; order Cypriniformes; family Xenocyprididae; genus Chanodichthys; species Chanodichthys erythropterus. The sequence goes on from NC_090222.1 coordinate 35,572,893, forward strand.
TTTTTGTGATATTCAAAATGTTGACAGGAATTATGTAATTTTAATGTATCACATTTTTTATATCATAAAAATCTTATTTAAAGCAGAACTACTGTATATTGTGATATACGGTATATTGTTATCGTGAAATAAAATAACTCATATTGTGATTGTGAAACCAAAGGCGACAGCGGCAAGGAACCAAAACTCCAATAGGTGACATCAGGTGGCAAACAGGTGGCAAATAGGTGTTAAATGGAGAAAAAAAAACTTGGGAGAAACCAGGCTTAGTCGGGGGGGCAGTTCTCCACTGGCGAACAGTGCTTTGTTACGATTCAGGATGCTATCATAGTCCGATAGGATCGCAACATTCAAAGTATTTATTAACAATTTGGTCTTATCGCCCACCCCTACCAACAATATTCATAATATACAATGCCTATGTAGAATGTTTCGAATTGTCATGTCAGCTATAGGGTGATGTCTTATAATGCAGCTCACTGTTTTAACAGAGAATATTTGTGTATATATATATATATATATGTGTACATATACTGTGCTTTGTATACTTAAGGCTGAACAGAATGACCTCAAATCTTTTCAGGCATCTCTTCAGCAAGAGGATGAAAACATTAATAATCTGACAATACTAACTGAAAGAGGTCAGCTAACTTCACATCCCTGCTGTGGATGTCTTTCTGAACCCTCTAGAGCAGAATAAAAGAGACCGGCGGTGTTCACCTAGAGAAAACCGGCCCTGAGCACCTCAACAATACACATTCAAGAGGTCTTCTTTCATCTTTGTGAAGCAACGCTCAGAGAATTGAATGAAATGGACTCTGTGTTTGTAAGTGCAGTGACATTTAGTTGGCCGATAGCCATTGTTCCCGTGGATAATTGAGCAAAGAATGTAAAGCTGTGAATTCTCCTGCAGTTTTGTATCTTTGGTGTTGGGTACTCATAAAATACAACGAGAGTACAATAATGCTTTATTCAAGAAAAATTCCTGACAACAATATGTTAGGGTTTCCACAAAACCATGAAGCAGCACAACTGTATTCAACATTGATAATAATAAGAAATATATTTTTAAGCGGCAAATCAGCATTAGGATTTCTGAAGGATCATGTGACACTGAAGACTGGAGTAATGATGCTGAAAATTCATCTTTTTCTTCACAAGAATAAATTCTATTTTATTATATTTGACTGTTTTTACTGTATTTCTGATCAAATAAATGAAGCCTTGGTGAGCACAGCAATCTACCAAACCCAAATTTTTGAATGGCAGCGTATGTCTTTGCTTTCTTCCTCTGGGTTAGCTAATGGTTGGGTTAGGTACAGGGTTTGGATTATCAGGTTATATTGTTCCAGGAGCTGATTTGATGTGATTTCACATAACCTGCCCCCAGCATTGTGCCCAGATTGCTTCAGTAAACACACTTGGCAGAACTTTCCCCCTGAATGTGTTCAGTTTGTCTTTTCTCACTACAGATGATCATGTTTGACAGGCTCTTGGATGTGAAATAACAGGTAGGTGGTCAGGCCATCTTCTTAACCCTTCTGAGATTTTCTAGTCTTTGGTGTATATAAAATTTAGTCTGTGCCTGTAGCCTCGAGGGCAGCTCGCTGACATATAGTGACCCGAGTTTGAGTCCCGGCTCGTGGACCTGTCCACTCTATACTATCCTATCACAATAAAGGCAAAAATCGCCTAAAATAAAATAAAAGAAGTCTCTTATATGCTCACTAATGCTGCATTTATTTGATAAAAAATACAGTAAAACATTAAAGGGTTAGTTCACCCAAAAATGAAATTTCTGTTATTAATTACTCATCCTCATGTCGTTCCACACCCGTAAGACATTCGTTCATCTTCTGAATACAAATTAAGATATTTTCGATGAACTCTGATGAACTGCCCAGAAGGGTAGTAAAGACATCATTAAAATAGTTGATGTGACTACAGTGGTTCAACCTTAATTTTATGAAGTGACAAGAAAACTTTTTTGTGCACAAAAACAAAACAAATGAACTGAATCTGCATTCTGATGTAAAATCTGGAAGCGCTGAACGTAAACAGCGTATGAGAATGATACAGAAGAGAGGATATTGTTGAATAAAGTCGTTATTTTTGTTTTGGTGCACAAAAAATATTCTCATCGCATCATAAAATTAAGGTTCAACCACTGTAGTCACGTGGAATATGTTAACGATGTCTTTAGTACCTTTCTGGACTTTGAAAGTGGTGATTAAATTGTCTATGGGGGATAAAAATACTCTTTGATTTCATCAAAAATATGTTAATTTGTGTTCTGAAGATGAACGAAGGTCTTACAGGTTTGGAACAACATGAGGGCAAGTAAATACTGACAGAATTTTTATTTTTGGGTGAACTAAGCCTCAGCAAGAAAGTCTTGATTCTTAAAGGTGCCATCGAACGTTTTTTTTACAAGATGTAATATAAGTCTAATGTGTCCCCTGAATGTGTCTGTTAAGTTTCAGCTCAAAATACCCCATAGATTTTTTTTTATTAATTTTTTTTAACTGCCTATTTTGGGGCATGATTAGAAATGCGCCGATTGATGTTGCGGCCCCTTTAAATCACTGCCCCACCCCCTCCCAAGCTCACGACTCTGTCACTGCATAAACAAAGTTTACACAGCTAATATAACCCTCAAAATGGATCTTTACAAAGTGTTCGTCATGCATACTGCATGTATGCGTCGGATTATGTGAGTATAGTATTTATTTGGATGTTTACATTTGATTCTGAATGAATTTGAGGCTGTGCTCCGTGGCTAACGGCTAATACTAACATTACACACTGTTGGAGAGATTTATAATGAATGAAGTTGTGTTTATGAATTATACAGACTGTGTTTAAAAATGAAAATAGTGACGGCTCTTGTCTCCGTGAATACAGTAAGAAATTATGGTAACATTTAACAGTACATTAACAACATGCTAACGAAACATTTAGAAAGACAGTTTACAAATATCACTAAAAATATCATGTAATCATGGATCATGTCAGTTATTATTGCTCCATCTGCCATTTTTCGCTGTTGTTCTTGCTTGCTTACCTAGTCTGATGATTCAGCTGTGCACAGATCCAGACGTTAATACTGGCTGCCCTTTTCTAATGCCTCGATCATGGGCTGGCATATGCAAATATCGGGGGCGTACATATTAATGATCCCGACTGTTACGTAACAGTCGGTGTTATGTTGAGATTCGCCTGTTCTTTGGAGGTCTTTTAAACAAATGAGATTTATATAAGAAGGAGGAAACAATGGAGTTTGAGACTCACTGTATGTCATTTCCATGTACTGAACTCTTGTTATTTAACTATGCCAAGATAAATTCAATTTTTAATTCTAGGGCACCTTTAAACAAATGTCTTCACTTAAATCTATTGGCTGTATTTTGGAGACTATTGTAAATAGATCTCATTTATGACTTTCCTTTTGGATTTCATTTTACATTTTCCCTTTTTACTCCTTTACAATTTTGCACCATTGTGTAAAACTTGATTTTTACAGTATCTTTTCTCTCCATCTTTCTCTCCTCTCTGATGTGGGTGTTGTTTGTAGTGCCAGTTCTCGCTGTGGCAGCACCTCCACATATACACCCAGGCACTGACGCCTTCAGATCCTTTATAAAGGCTCAGCGGGATGAGCTTCATCTCTGTCGCACCTCCCATTACAGTTCACTTCATCTACTGACACGATTCCAATAATAATATGTCTTTCATCTTCTCTAATTACTCAACCTCATAACTCGATTCCTGCCTCGCTGCTTACAGTTCCACAAGCACCAGAGAAGTGCGCTGACTTTGTGCTGATGAGCTATTGATATTTTCGAGTGCTGTGGATTGTGGGCTATTATCTGTGTGACCCATATGGGTGGGCATATGCTTCATATCATAGCTTCCAAGAATGAAAATTCTGTCATTATTTACTCACTCATTATGTCATTCCAGACCCATATGCTGTTATTTTTTTCCTTGGAACATAAAAGGAGAATTTTCATGCAGCTCTTTTTCAGACAGTGAAAGTTTATAGTGATTCAGTCCAAAACAGAACACAACACAGCTTTAAAGAACCTTAAAACTTGTGCCACTAATTTTAAAATCTTCCCAATCTACTGACATTTGTTATGACATCTGATTCAAACATTACAATGTTCATGATAACTTTTGTTAAAGGATTAGTTCACTTCAGAGTTAAAATTTCCTGATAATTTACTCACCCCCATGTCATCCAAGATGCTCATGTCTTTCTTTCTTCAGTCGAAAAGAAATGAAGGTTTTTGAGGGAAACATTCCAGGATTTTTCTCCATATAGTGGACTTCGACAGTGTCTTGTCTAGCGAAACAATGTGTCATTTTCTAAAAAATATAATTTATATACTTTTTAGCCGCAAATGCTCATCTTGCTCTGCTCTGTGACAAAAAAAGGTACAACAACGATGTCGGACAATTTTGAAGTTGGAGGAGAAAATGAGATGGAATTTTTTACCCTACCGCGGTACTTTGGCCTACGTCATGTGTGACTTTTCCAACATGATTAAGTAATGGTGCATCGCAGAGCAGTGCAAGATGAGCATTTGTGGTTAACAAGTATATACTTTTTTTTTCTTTTCGAAAATGACATATCGTTTCACTAGATAAGTCCCTTATTCCTCATCTGGGATCGTGTAGAGCTCTTTGAAGCTGTACTGAAACTGACATTTGGACCTTCAACCCGTTGGTAACTGTTGAAGTCCACTATATGGAGAAAAATCCTGGAATGTTTTCCTCAAAAACCTTCATTTCTTTTCGACTGAAGAAAGAAAGACATAAACATCTTGGATGACATGGGGGTGAGTAAATTATCAGGACATTTTAATTGTGAAGTGAACTAATCCTATAACTCTACAATAAGTTAATCCACTTCACCAGCTAATTACTCTTCAACAGCTATGCCATAGAAATACACAGAGCTACTGCAAAAATGGAAGTTCAAAGACAAAGTTCTAAAGATGGCTGCATGCTTGTTTGGATCCTTTGCCCCATCACACTGTCCCTCACCTTCCCACCAGTTCAGTCCCCTCTATGCGTAATCGCCTTGAAAATTATATAGGACTCGAGTGTGAATTTCTCCTCTGTCAGAGTATTATTCCATGCAACTGGCGTCGTTCCACTGTGGTGCCCACGCGCTCCTCTCCCACTCAGTTCACATCGAGATCTCTGTGCAGTCGGGCTCCTATGAAGAGTGTGCTTTGCAGCAAGGGGATTGGATTACATCGTTGTCACAGCTGTCAGTCATGGCACGAGCCCTCTGTGCCATGCTGACAACTGCAGCCATAGCAACCACGCCGTGACGAAGGTCTTATATTAAGCATAGCATCGTTTTGAGCTCTTTTCTTCTGGTACCCTGCATCTGCTTCCTTTGAGTGTGTTTCCACAGTGTATCCTGACATGAGCTTCTGTTAAACTGAGAGTGTCACACAGTTTCCTTATGTGGAGGAAGCACATTCTTATTAGGGGTGGGTGGCATGACTAAAATCTTGTGTGAGTCATTTTATGTCACTGTAACAGTATATATTACAACAAGGTTGTTTTATTTCTATAGCACTTTCTGGTGATATACAAATAATTCCACAGCAGAGTATGTGGTGCTATAGCAACAGCAAGGGCATGGGTTTGATTCTCATAGAATGCATGAATTAATTAAGTTTATGAATTGAATACAATGAAAGTGTGAAAATGAAAGGTGTCATGAAATGAAATCATTTTGACGATGTAATGCAATCATTAGCCGAATCCGTCTGTCTGTTTACACTTTGTTGTAATCAACAAACCATACTATCAGGTTTCGTGATGAACCGCGGTGCAAGCGCGTGCCGAACCGTGGGTGGAGAACCGAACGGTTCGATATTTTTGCAGAGAACCGTTACACCCCTAATTACAATATTGCGTTAAAAAGTAAAAAAAGTAACTAATTGCGTTAGTTTCTTTTTATGGAAAGTAATGGTTTATGTTATTTCAGTCAAGACCACTTAAGTCAAAAATTACAAGAGACAAACTTTAGTCAATTTTTGATTGGCATATTTTGCTAAAGTTACATTTGGCATATGGCTCTGTTCTAAATTCCCTGTCCTTTTCATGAGCTCCATGAAAGCCAAGACCGGGAATAGCAGCAGCTTCTGGGGACAAACTCCCATTTTTTAACTGGGAGAGCAGCACAAAATCCCCCTATTAAGAACAGAGCATGCATCAATGACAGCAGAATGACACTGATTAAGTTAAACACAAGTTTAAGGAGGAGCTGGGGAGGAGGTGGGTTGCAAGCAGCGTGCAGTGGAAGCAGCCAAACAAGCAGAGAGACGGAAGCTGCGTTCAAGTAATGCACCTTATTTTAGAGTTGCCAATGGAGTCCATAGAAATTGGATCAGCTGATATGGGTGGGGTTAGAATCTGCGAATCAGCTGATAGCGGAGCTTGACTACGAGGCCTGCCTGAACTAACGCAGAATGCTTGATTTTTGCGATATTTTTGGCAAATATAAAGGCCCTTTCACACCAAAAGTGAAATAAATAAGTCTCAGGCTGAAGGAAATTTAAATTCACTCCTGTACAGTAGAGGGCGTAGCTCAAGCAAAAATTCTTTCAGCTGTGCTGCCATTTTGGAATACAGAAGAGAAGAAGTAAATGTATGCTCACATTTACCCTGCATTCCATTCAGAAGTGCTCATCCATAAACCCTTCAAAGGGTTTACCCTCCGGAGTGAGAGCTTCAAAGGGCTCAAGGGTGTAGGGGTCAAAAAAACTCTTTTTTTGGAATGCACTTCTGCATCATCTTAACAAGACAATCAAGGAGGTGCCTTCTTTGCACATTTTGTATGCTGGTTGACCCCCAAAAACACGCTCTGAACGATGAGTAGATTGTGTCTTTTGTTTAATGTTAGTTTATTTATTTATTTATTTTTTGGTTTATCGCACCAAGGCCTTTTACGGTAAATATAATGTATATTGTGTCTATGTATTTGAAACATTTGAATGGACTGATAAATATAGCTGTAAAGTATTTTTGTTGGAGTACAATGTCGTTTTGACCATAATAATACTATACAACAATTTATAGGTAAAATCGAACTCCGAGCCTCCTGTACCCATTCTGTGATGCAAATCAACTTCCCTGTGCAAAGGATCATGGGGGCCCAAAGTGTCCAACATTTGTACCCTTTGAAATCCTTAATTCCGAAGGGCCCTTTGAAGTGGCCAGTTTTGAACACTTTGGTTTGGAACGACCCTTCAATATAGCGGCCATGAATGTTTTCACTCTGAATCGCCCTTCGGAGGGCAATATATTCCATTTAGAATGCACTGTTATTCTAGAAATAGTCTAGGTCTAGAATGACCATCATATTTACACAGCGCACACAACCCCTCGGCATTTACAACATATGGACAGGAGAGCTGTCAGTCAATAAATGGGAAAACAAAGTAACTTGTGTTACTTATTTGTTGTAAATTTAAAAGTAATGTGTTACTTTACTAGTTACTTGAAAAAAGTAATCTGATTATGTAACTCGTGTTACTTGTAATGCGTTACCCCCAACACTGTTTCTTACATGCATGGTAATATAAATTAATGGCTGTGCAAACTTTGACATTAAAGTTACCTGTCTGACACATTTCTACCATTGCACGGTACCAAACCGGCCATCCGTACTGCACTAGTGCATCCTGACACAAGCTCTTGTTAAACTGAGCCTGTTAAAGTTTCCTTACATGGAGGAATCACATTGATATGCTGAAAACAATGTGGCTGCTGTTCCTGTTCACTCCAGGCCTCTCCGTTTTTCCCTGACAACATGCTGTAGCTCATGTATGAATCCACATGGCTCTAGGTGTGTTTTTTAATGCATGGAGTATTTGCAGTCGTGGAGCCATGTGCCTGATTCTGAGAGAGTGTGTATGCTTGTACTGTATGTAGGTCAGTACGATCAGTACGATAAACCTTGCAGTCTTTCACGGCATCAGTCGCCTTGTGCTATCTCTGCTGGCCAGTGTAACTTGTGGAAAAAAGGCTATGCATTGACAGTTTTTGAAAGATTAATATCATTTAAGCTTTGAATTTGCCATCATGTGACTGCCATGGAGTGTGTGGGTGTGTATTGCCATGGCTCAGAGAACCTGGGCAGCTGGTATTTACATGATCACAGATTGACCAGCAGATACCATGTGGAGGGATGAGACAGGAGTGATTTTTTTTCTTTTTCAATCCGTCCATTCAGCTTGCTGTCAAACTGCAATGATACGTGAAGAAAAGTTTGTCTGTAAAGTTTTATGGGAGTACGACACATATTTGAAGTGTTTATTGGCTGATCATTGTAAATGTAAATGCCAACATTTTGGCTTTGGTATACCAGCCTCTTGTACCTCATATTGACAAAGCAGATATTCTACTCTTCAAATAAGTAATGTGTTTTTTTGAAAGAAATTAATGCATTTATTTTGCAAGGATGCATTAATTTGATCAAAACAGTAAAGACATTAATAATAAAATAAAAAATATTTCTACTGTAAATGCTGCTCTTTTGAACTTTACATTCATCAAATAATCCTGAAAAACAATGATTTATGATTTTCACAAAAATATTGAGCAGCACAACTGTTTTAGCATTGATGATAATTATTAGGGGTTCAAGCGCATAGCGCTGAAACCCTATTGTAATTGTTACATTTTCCAAGGATCAGCATTTTCCCCTAAAAGTGATTGGGCAGACCTAACCGTAAATTAAAGAGACTTGAAACTTGAGGGCTGGTAGCACTCACACAGCCTACAACGTCACCAAGGCTCGCCCTGATCGGCCTGTCAGGGGCGCTGCAGTGGTCAAAGGTATGAAATGGATTTGCTTGTCACCCTAACTTTTCAGTTATTTTGGATTTTTTGAAAAAAAACTACTTTTGCGAACTAGTCCTAGTCCTTTTTCACCCCTTTGAACCAAACCAGTGCAGAAAGATTCTCTGGAGTCTGAATATTAAAAATGTATCCAGAAAAGTTGCAAATTTTATTCACAGTCGCTAAAGGGCGCCAAAACGTTCAAAGTGGGTGGGGTCACTACTAAAATGGCTATAACTCGTGAATAGAATGAGATATTCCCAAACTCGGAACACCTGTCTATGGGCTCAATCTTTGCTCATATTAAAAAAAAAAAAAGGGAAAAAAAGGGGTGATTGGCCACTAGGTGGCATTATAACAGGACAAAAACATGAAAACTTTTAAACTATTTCACCGTTAGTCCGATAACCTTGAAAATTGGCATCCAGTGTCTTCATCCAAGGGACCATGACTGTCTATCAGGACATTGATGCATCTCGAAAAACAAGCCACTGAATTTTGAGCAGCTATTATACAAGATTACCGGAGGCCGATTGGAACGAAACTCGCTGGGCCTGTTTGACTCACGGCCCTAGAAGCTTGTGAGAAATTCGAAAGAAATCAGCCACCGGGGGGGGGCGGGGCGGCTTCATCTTGTTTCACGCAATTTTCACGCATGCCCACGACATTCGTACCCCATGGCCTCATTCTGAGCAACTTTTCCTCTAGGACCGCCACTGTCCATCGAATCATTCATTAAATATCGGAGATTATTTTGAAAAAAAACTTTGTCAAACTAGTCCTAGGTTTTTGGTTCAGCCTCCATAAATCCACACAATTCTCGGCACCCTCTAGGTCAATAGTTATCAAAAAATGTGCCTTTGGATAGCAATAGCAAGATCGTTTGAGAAACAGGCATGGCCAAGTCTACTCAAAAGCCTATCGTTGCTAAATGAAAACTAAGATCTTCACATAATTATGTGAGCACATGTGGCATATGACTCTAAAGAAGCATACATACTTTTATGGAGATCGGCTGATAGGTGGTAGTATTTCCTATGGTAAATTGCCTGTCTTTTCCTTCTATGATTTTAACTAGTTACATGCTTGCTCAATAAAACATAATACTTTTTTACGCATTGGCTTAAAAGCCTTAAAACGCTTGAACCTCAATATTTTTATTTTATTAAATGCTTCTTGTGCAGCTAATAAGCATATTAGAATGATTTCTGGTGTAAAGACTGGAGTAAATTCTATAATTTATAGGCTACAGGAATTTTATTTTGATTTTAATTAAATTTTTTATTTTTTATTTTAGCAGTTCCGTTGGTGTAAAGGCAAATTGTATGAACACAATTTTCAAAATCTCATAAAAATTTCTTGATCATCACTGAATCCACATCAGACCAAAAGAATAAAAAAGCTTTATGTTTTTCCAATTCGCCTTGTTTTGACTAGAGGGTCCGTCAGTGTCTGATCTGGAGAAAACATGCTCTTTGGAACAGGGGCGGCGGTTGAGTCCTTTTGATGCGCTTCCTGCTGGGGTGGTCTTTGAACACAAGCTCTTTGGATTTAAGTCTGCTGACCCGTCAGAGCCGAGTCTGCATCCACCAGTCCTTCTCGCTTTAGAGATAAACTCCACAAACTGTGTCTGAGCAATTCCAGTGACAGAATGGATGAGCTCCATCTCCTGCTGCAGATAAACTGTCCTGGCAATAGCTAATACTCTATAATCATCCGCAGGATCTTCAGGCTTCAAATGGGAAGACGTGTTTCACTTTCATTGTTTTAAGCCGGTAATTACACTCCAAGCTGTTATATATTTTCGAAAAGCATCTTTATCTGCAACGTTTCTCTTTTGGTATACATAGAGTATAAAGATAAAATGGATGTGGGTATTAGCACGGATAACTTGATCTTTGAAGAATTTAATGAGAAATATCATATTATGATCTTTGACTTTGTATTTTAAGCAAAAGTCGATTTATGTCTTTGAGAAGCAAATTAGGTATTCGTTTAATTTATGCTTTTCCTTCCTGATGTTTTTGCTTGTTCTTTCAAAGTCTAGAAGATTTAAAGGGTTAGTTCACCCACAAAAGAAAATTCTGTTAATCTTGGGAACACAAATTAAGATATTTTTGTTGAAATCCGATGGCTCCGTGAGGCCTGCATAGGGAGCAATGACATTTCCTCTCTCAAGATCCATAAAAGTTCTAAAAACCATATTTAAATCAGTTCACTTGAGTACAGTGGTTCAATATTAATATTATAAAGCGACGAGAATATTTTTGGTGCACCAAAAAAACTAAATAACGACTTATTTAGTGATGGCCGATTTCAAAACACTGCTTCAGGAAGTCGTTATTTTGTTTTTTTGGGTGAACTAACCCTATAATAAGATTTTCAATTTGTATTTAGACACAACTGAGACAAATACTGAGATAAATTTTAGGCACTTAGAAACAAATGAGACAATTATTGAGATAATTTGGTCTTGGGAGAAATGGATGAAAAATGTTAAAGCTCTTTGATCTTTGACTTTTGATTGCAGGATTGTATCTTGGCAAATCCAAGCACAATTTGAAACAGTTTAAGGACAGTGACACAATATGAGTTTTCTTGAAAAGATTTGTCTTTTACCTGATTTGTGTCTTCCTACCCATCCCAAGGCCCCTCCTATCATGATTACAGCTCTAATCCCAACAGGGTGGATTCAGCAAATACTCATTCAACCTTCAAGCATGATTAAATGGGAAAAATGATGGAAAGGTCCAGATGTTGTGAGGGCTGTAGAGGAAGTGAAGTGTGTGTTTGTTGAGATAAATCCCTGTTTTTCCACCACTGAGCTTCATTGATTGCCTCTTTCTCTCTCTGCTTGCTGGATGTGCTGGGTGAGATTACCTTGTTTGACCACCGGCATCTCGCAGCATTCAAGTCCAGAATTTTTACGAGGTTCCTGGATTGAATTTAATCTGCGGGAAGTATCACAATCCCATTGATCTATTTTAGGGCTCTGTTTAGATCATTTAAAGTGTGTTGGAAACTAAGAATCGATACTTATTTTGAATCAGTATCATTTTTATATATATTCATTATTATTCATGAACAAATGACTGAGTCAAATCTTTTTTAATTAATCTGTCAAAAAGCATTACTGAATCATGTGGATTGGTTCATGAGTCACACACTGAACCTTAAAGGCTTAGTTCACTCAAAAATGAAATTTCTGTCATTAATTACTCACTCTCATGTTGTTCCAAACCCGTAAGTCCTTCGTTCATCTTCAGAACACAAATTAAGATATTTTTGATTAAATCCGAAGGTTTCTGAACACTAAAAAAAAATCCTGTAAAAAAATGGTAAAAAGTCTGGCAGCAGAGTTTCCAGAGAAATGCCATTAAATTACAGCAAATAACCATTTCACAAAATTACATGCAAAAACTGTAAAAATACAGAACAGACTTTACAGTCAAAATTCATCAAATTACAGTATATTACTGTTGATAATAATTTATTAAACCGTGGAAAAACTGATAAATTCTGTCAGATTACATAGAAAACAACTAACTTTCAGGTTAATCTCTGCAAATTTAAGGTTTTTATGAGTTCTTTTATCAAGCTGCTGTGTCAATCTAGTTATTTACTTTTAAAATATAGATTTTTCCATGTACAATAACTAAAAAATTATTTATAAAAATGCAATTAGCACATAAATTCAAAAACAAATGTTTGCATTTTACAGTATTAATTTTTATTTTCACAGAACCACTCACAACTTCAATCAGTCTATAAATTAATTACTTAGAAACACATAAAAATAAAAACCTTTATGACCAATTTCTGTTAAACAAAATATAGTACGGAATACATTTAATCAAAGGAACATGCACGGGATTAGTCATTGTATGTAAGACATTGTATGTCAACTTACTTAAATTATAGGAAATACAAGCTTAGTATATAGAACATCTACATTAAAAGACAATTTCTGTATACTTTTATACTGTAATATTGCTGTTATTTTATACACATGATTACATTTTATCCAAAGTGACTACAAGGAGTACAACCCAGGTGAAAAAAAAGTACATTTCTGTAATATACTTAAAGTGCTCTATTTTCGTGCACTAATTTTGTTTTTTAATATACTAAAAAATCATCTTTAGTACTTAAGATAATCTTAAGAACATCTAAGTGTACTTGACTGTGCTATTTTGACAGTATGAATATAAACTAAAATGTGCTTTTAATATACAATCTCTGTATTTAAAAAAAATGTATTTAGCTACCACTTATAGTACATTTGAATCCATAGTGTACTACAAGTGGTAATTAAATATATTTTTAAATACAGATAGTATATTAAAAGCACATTTTAGTTCATATTTAATGGTGTCTCAAAATAGCACAGTTGAGTTCACTTAGATGTTCTTAAGATGATCTTAAGAAGTACTAAAGATTAATTTTTAGTACATTAAGTACAAAATTAGTGCATGAAAAAAGAGCACTTTAAGTATATTATAGAAATGTACTTTTTTTCACCTGGGAATGGATGCAACAAGTAAAATGACAACTTCCAGTTAGTCTAGACTCTAGACAGTATGCATAGAATTTTTATTTTTTTTTTCTCCAATTAAACAGATAGTATTATCAGGACAATTGTTCACACACAAAAAAATGCATCTTTAGCAATCTCTTGAAAATGGTTTGAGTTAGTCAGGTTATTCCACCAGCAGGGAACGGTCCAGGTAAAGGTAATGTGGGTTTGTGCCCCTTTGGGATGGCACCACAAGATGCTGTTCACTTTCAGAGCGCAAGCTTCTGGAGGGCGTATAGGTACAGGCTTGCAGAGCCAGTTGTTGTTCTGTTGTGTAGCATTTTCCGATAGGAATGGCCTGGTCTTCCCAATGTTGTACTGGGCAAATCTGCAAGATCGGGCAGTTCCAGCACTGTAGTCTGTGAAGTTTAACTGATTGATTATAACACAAAGGATGGGTGGCTGAAACCATGAGCACTTCTGTCTTAGCAAGGTGGAGTTGAAGGTAAAGGTCATCCAGGTGAAAGTCGAAAATTTCCATCAAGCAGGCTGAGATGCGAGTAGCTACTGGTTGATCATCTGGCTGGAATGAAAAGTAGATATGTGTGTCAGGATAGCAGTGATAGGAAAGGCCATGTTTCTGAATGATTCTAGTTACAATTACAACAAAAAATACTGTTCAGAACAGCAGAATGAAAAGATGTAAACAAAGAATTTGTTGTATAAGAATAGTAATCTTTCCACACCTGGACTGCAATGCTGCTGTAGATCTCCAGTCTTTCCACATGACCTGAAATCATAAAGAAATAAAAATTAGTTGGCTATTACATTAATTCAAACATGCCAGCATATGTTTTACTGAGACAATGCAAAGCCTCAACCTTCTTTGATCTGGAATTTTTATATCTAACTATCCAATGTATCTTATGATTAGGTATTGACAATTTACTCAGGTCATGTAATATTTTTTTCTATTATTAGTATTTATTATAACACTAATATATGCATACTACTCGTGTTTGCAAGCAGATGCGCTCAGAATATTTAATTTATAATGTTGTTCATATTGTACTCTCATCTGCTTTCATTTTGCCTGTAGTATGAGTTGTAACGTTACAGGGCAGGCTGCAGATTGAAATACTACCACATCTGAACGAAGACATAAACACTTGATTGGACTTTATGAATAACTAATCTTTCTTGGTTTAAAACAGATGGAAAATTGAAAGATACCTGCTGCAGTTTTGCTTTCAACGGCAGTTACCTTAAGTTATGTGTCTGAACACCGTTTAGAAATACTAACATTAGCTTTTTCAAAACTATAAACAATATAAATGTGTAGCCACACGATATAAAATATCAAATTTAACTCTTACCTCTTACCAGTGATCGGTTGGTATGATGTCCGCTGTGGTCTTCTCGCTGAAAGGATGTTATTTTTTCGTTTTTCCTCACACTGTTCCGAAGAATGGATAGACGGATGTGTTCAAATAAATTCTCCTGCCCAGTCAGACTGCTCTTTACGATTGCTTTACACTACTGTTAATCTCACGACCCACAAGCATAGCCTGAAATAAATTCAAATTAACCGCGGCGCTCGCCCTTCCATCACTGTACGGCTCCGACCATAGACTGTAAAATCCGACCTGGAACTGTTGTGGGCGGGACTAACGGAAAAGTAATCGGCGGCAAATTTGAATCTGCGTCACGCGCGCGCACACACACACACACACACACACACACACACACGAAGCTACGCATTTGCAGCTCGATTTGGAAAAACATAAAATGTACATATAGAAAATAGTGTTCAGGAAATTTAGAGGAGAATAAGTCAAGGCCAATCAGCAGTTTCAAAATAAGCATAATGTGCAAGTTGAGGTTAAAATATTAGTAAAATAAACAATGCATAATATATAGAAGGCCTACACACATATGTACCAATACTATAATTGAACCTTTAAAAACTAACTTTCACCAACACATTATCTAAAATGGAGGAAGAAAAAACATGTTGAATGACTGTTGATTTCTGTAGTTATACATTTTTTCCCTTTTTTCTATTTTTACAGAAAAAATCTGTAAAATATTAATCAACATTTTATGTAAATTTACACATTTTTCTGTAAAAATATAGAACATTTATTTTAAAAAACAGAAATTTACTGCAATACTAAAATACATGCAATTCCCTGTAAATTTAATAGTGGAAAATTAAATTACAGGAAATGTCTGTAAAACAACATGCATTTCAGTGTATAATGACAAAACGGGAAAAATCTGTAAAAAAATACAGACCATTACCTGTAAATTTACATTTATTTTTAACAGTGAACCACACATAGACAGCAATATCATTCCACTTTTCAAGGCCCAGAAAGGTACTAAAGACATTGTTAAAACAGTTCATGTGACTACAGTGGTTCAACCTTAATATTATGAAGCGACGAGAATAGTTTTAGTGTGCAAAAACAAAAATATCGACTTTATTATTTCTTCTCTTCCCTGTCAGTTTTCTACGCAGTTGACGTTGTAGACAGTGCCGAGCTTCCAGGTTCTATGTCAGAACGCAGACTCATGGTTTGGCATGGTAAAGAGTATGACGATGTTAATGAGTTTGGTCTTGTTTTGTACAAGCATAAATGAATCACCCCTGTAGCAGATCTATACAGGTGGAGCTGGGGAAGGTGAAGGGTTTCTGAAAGTGTGCTGCAAACAGTAGGCAAGAATTTGAATGTTGAACAGCAAGCTCATTGACTGCCAATACATTGGCTACCAATCAGCTGTGCCCTGTAGAGAATGATGTAATTAGCCTTTCGCCGAGGCCCGCCCCCCTTAGTTACTGTTGCTTTGTCAGACAAGCCGTGGCGCTGTCACTCCACACGCAGTGAAAAATACATCGCGGAACAAAGAGGATACTGAACACACATCGACAGACAAGACAGAGTAGGTTACTTATGATATTAAACAAAGTCCCAGCTTTCAAACCGTGTAGTTATTAAAGAAATTCAAACAATAAAAACCGTTTTGTTGCTCTTTAATGTGTCGTGACCATGGTCGTGACAGATTGCTGTAGATCCTCAGCTCAACCGCTCGTAAAAAACGATCATCTCTTCCTAATAGTCCATGAACATGAGAATGAATGTTGTTTCAAACACGGAAAGACGTCAATATACACCATTTTTCAAGTTTTACTCCACCAAGGTTAATCTTTTAACTACTGGCTGCTTTGACGGACAAAATGGCGGATGCAGCGTTCTGATTGGTTAGATCGCTTGTCAATCTAACTCCCGGCGAAAGGTCAATTGCAAGCAGATTGGGTTATGGACTTATGAGCTTGTGCCATCTAGAGTTTCATGATAGAACAATCAAAGATGATTGCCATGCAGCCTAGCACGGATAAGAGCAGGGAGAGCAACGATAACCCCCTTAGGGTAAACAGAACAGAACATAAATGTATTGCAGATATCGTTAATGTTCAAAAATTTAATGTACAACATAATTTGAGAAATTAGTCTGATTCAAAGGGGAAGCAGAAGGCCAAATCCTTACTGGAAGAGAGGAGGAGCTGGGGATGGAGAAGGGTAATTAGCTTTTGAGCAACGTGATAGCTGCTGATAATACTGATGGATAATAGGAGTTGTATTCCTCTAGGTAGATTTGGATCAGCTAAGAGTCAGCTGATGCGAGCTTGACTGACATGCCCTCCCAGAACTTATGCTACGCTTGATATTTCTTTTAAACTTTCTATTCATCAAAGAATCCTGAAAAAATATGTGATAAATTGGTGGAAAACATGGTGGAAAGTAGTTAAATTACAGTTGAGCTAAAAATTTATCAGAATCAGTCAATTGTGTTTCTGAGTAGCTTCATTTACATGAACCGTTCAATAAAATGAATTGGACTTCCCAATGCAACACATGAGAGCAAAAAAGAGACAATTTATGAAAGCGTGTGATTATTGCCTCAGTGTTCTTGTAGAAGAGCTGCGTCTGCAGTACAGTGTGCCAAATCACTTTTTTTTTTTTTTTTAGTTTGTATTATTTTTCTTTTCAGTGTAATTATCTTCTGCTCACTTCAGGGCATAAATAATTTACCAAACCAGTGATTCCATATGCAAAAAACTGGCCTGTTATCTGCTCCAACTCTGTCTTTATTTTCATCGTACATGTTTGCCCAGGCTCAGAGAGAAGAGCAATCACAGGGCAGCGGGAAAAAAGAGAAATGCGATCATTCATCTTGCCCTTCTGCTAATAGAAAACGGCAGTCTTCATTGTGCCCCCGCCTGCTGTGATCAGAGCCCAGTGGCCGTGTCATCTCAGAGGAGGGCTGTGCTTCACTCTGGGCTCCAGGCGAGCTGCACACGTGTCTCTTTGGAGCTCAGGACATTTGACTTTAAAGCTAGGATGTCTGAAGAAAATGTGTGAGTGGTGTTGTGGGTAATTGCCAGAGCATTGCTATTTGGTCACTAAAGTGTTTTGAGTGGTTTTTAGTGGGTTGCTATGCGGTTGCTAGGGTGTTTTGAATGATTATTAGGTGGCTGTTTTCTGCTCAGCAAAAAAAAAAAAAAAAAAAAAAAACTCAAGTCCTACCTACAGTTGTTTGCCCATTTTATAATTTGATTTAAAAAAAAAAAAAAAAAAAAAAAGATGTTTAACTAAAATATAAGCAAAAGGGGTGGGACTATATCGTAGCCACAAATTAACATTATTTTACTAATTATTTCCCTTGTTTTAAGTAAATTTAAGTAAATTTATATAATAATTTGCTCCCTCGTTTTGCTAAATCTTGGCTAAAGTTAAATGAGGGAACAAATTAATTAAATATGGACACAATTTACTAAAACAAGTGAACAAAATTCTTAATAAGTGTCAAAATAATGTTAAACATTTTATGGACCCTGTTGTATACCGCACATTTGTTGGTAATCTGCATATTTTTTTCAAGAACACACCTTGCCTCTTGCACCTTTTTTCACTTTTAAATATTATTAAAAGTGCCCTAGGATTAAAACTTGAATTTATCTTGGCATAGTTGAATAACAAGAGTTCAGTACATGGAAATGACATACAGTAAGTTTCAGACACCAATTGTTTCCTCCTTCTTATATAAATCTCATTTGTTTAAAAGACCTCCGAAGAACAGGCGAATCTCAAAATAACACTGACTGTTACGTAACAGTCGGGATCATTAATATGTATTTGCATATGCCAGCTCATTTTCAAGCCTTTAGACAAGGGCAGCCAGTATTAACATCTGGATCTGTGCACAGCTGAATCATCAGACTAGGTAACCAAGCAAGAACAATAGCGAAAAATGGCAGATGGACCAATAATAACTGACATGATCCATGATATCATCATATTTTTAGTGATATTTGTAAATTGTCTTTCTAAATGTTTCGTTAGCATGTTGCTAATGTACTGTTAAATTTAGTTAAAGTTACCATCGTTTCTTACTGTATTCACAAAGAAAAGACTGTTGTTATTTTCATTTTTAAACACTTGCAGTCTGTATAATTCATAAACACAACTTCATTCTTTATAAATCTCTCCAACATTGTGTATTGTTAGCTTTAGCCACGGAGCACCATCAAACTCATTCAGAATTAAATAAACATCCAAATAAATACCATACTTACGCGATTAGACATGTTGCATGACAAACACTTTGTAAAGATCCATTTTGAGGGTTATATTAGCTGTGTAAACTTTGTTTATGATGTTTAAGGCAGTCGCGAGCTCGGGGGCAGGGAGCACGAGAATTTAAAGGGGCCGCAGCCTGAATCGGCGCATATTTAATGATGCCCCAAAATAGGCAGTTAAAAAAATGAATAAAAGAAAAATCTATGAGGTATTTTGAGCTGAAACTTCACAGACACATTCAGGGGACACCATAGACTTATATTACATCTTTTGTATACACGTTCTACGGCACCTTTAATATAGGTTGCTTACGGCTTGTCATGTTGACTTTGTTGTACATAATCTGGAATCTTCCTTCAATTTGTCACACCCACGTTGAACATGATCTGAGACAAGACAAGATGATGAATGGGACAAAATCTAATGCAATTTAATGACTGAAGCTTGTAGAATCAAAGGAAGTCAGGAGGAGGAGTTTGATGGTGCAGCCAAAATATAATGAAGATGCACAAGTGATTATGAGCCTCCTTCTGATGTAATAATCTCATTATCTTATGCAAGATTCGTTTTAGTGCAGGAAGAGGAAAACAAAGTGCTTTGTTTATGATAGTGTGAAACTCCCGTGCATGAGAAACATCCCTATACTGACCCTTCTCAAATGTAAATCACGCTGATGTTGAAATCTGGCTGATTTAAACTTGAAAGTTGCATATAAATCATTTGATGTGAATGAACACATTTGAAGGCGTGCGTTTTATGAACCTGAGATCTCCCACAACATGTCTGTTCTCTCTTTTAAGTTGTTCCCTCGCAGCACTTGAAAGGCTGACGCGTCCATTAGTGAGTTTCAGCTACAGTGACTCGAGTTGTGCTCGATTTGAAGCGCTGCGTCGGTCTACCGTGAACACAGTCTGTTTTAGAGTTCCAGTATCTTTCTTTTCCTGGATATATTGTATCTTTTGGAGTATCAATTTCAAAGCAGGATGTAACTATATTAATTTATCCTTTGACTTAGTCCTTACTGGATTACAATGGTCAATGGAAAACCTTTCAGGATATTTTAACCCAGTAAGGGTATGTTGACTTTGTACATAATCATATTTACTGTGTGTGTGTGTGTGTGTGTGTGTGTGTGTGTGTGTGTGTGTGTGTGTGTGTGTGTGTGTGTGTGTGTGTGTGTGTGTGTGTGTGTGTGTGTGTGACATATCAGGACACAAATTTGTACAATGACATGGGTATGACATAGGTATTACAAGGAGAGGGTGACTTATGAGGACATTACCCCATGTCCCCATTTTTCAAAAGGCTTATAAATCATACAAAATGAGTTTTTGTGAGAAAGTAAAAATGTGCAGTTTCCTGTGATGGGTAGGTTTAGGGTTAGGGTTGGTGTAGGGCGATAGAAAATACAGTTTGTACAGTATAAAAACCATTACACCTATGGAATGTCCCCACAATTCACAAATGTGTGTGTGTGTGTGAGTGTGTGTGTGTGTGTGTATATATATATATATATATATTTATTTATTTTTTTAGTGACTGCAATTTCCATAGCATTTAAGAAACATAAAAAAAAAACAAAAAAAAAAAAACAACTAATTGGGAATAACTGAAAGTCATGCTTTTTTCAAAAGTGCATATAATTAAATAGGTGCCACTGAATCAATTTGTATATAATAGGTTGTTTGCACATGACGTCACAGCAGCAGTGCGAATGAGTCTGGAGGGCAGGGAGTGATTTTTCTATAAAGGAATACTATCAAAACCTCAAAATTCATATGTTTTGCGTCGTTTATGGTAGGGATGGGCATTTTTCCAAAATATTGTATTCGAATATTTGGGCTCGTAAAAAACGAATATTCGAATATTTGTTTATTTAAATGAGGTTAAACGAGAAAGACGTTATTGTTAAATATTCATCAATATTTTATAACCATTTCTGAACAAGCTTACGGTTTGGCAATACACACAACAAGCTTAAATTATATCTTAAGGTTCTCTTTTAGTTCAAAGCATTAAAAAACACTAATAAAGCAGACAGCGCCAGTTATCGTACAAAACATACATAATACACTCGAGTCAGTATATGGTTATCGTGTTTATATTGTTTCACGTGTTCATGTTGAGAAAAACAATAATGTCCATATGCTCGGATGAGAAAACGAGCCGTGCTGACAGACGTGCAGAGACACAAGATAATAATAGCCTACATAACTGTGTGCTAAGCTAAGTTTCTAACAGTAGCACTGTGTTTTCTGTCCGTAAATTTCATGTGCTTTCTCATTATGGTGTTGATATTATGATAACTCATTAATTAATTTGACCATTTTGTTAGATCAATTTCTTTTAAGTAATTCCAAACTTTGCGAGGCAGACGGCAACATTATGTGACGATCAAATAAAATAAACTTATTAAACACGCTCCACAGCGCCACCTGGTGCATTTAGTTATAACTGTGAGTTTTAGTGCTTAGAATTTATCATGGATTCACTGCATTTACGGCCAGCAAAGCAACATAGTAAAATTTGAATAGTATTTTTATTTTTCGAATATTAATTGCAGAACGAATATTCGAATATTCGACTATTTGTGCACATCCCTAGTTTATGGTTGTTCAGATCGATAAAATCGAGAACACAGAAGGTGTTTATATCGTTTACATAACTTATACCGTTTTTTCTAACTTATATTGTTTTTTTTTACTGTTTTTAAAAGTTGTTGTAACAAAGCACTGTTCACCAGAGGAGAATTGGCCCCCCGACTAAGCCTGGTTCCTCCCAAGGTTTTTTTTCACCATTTTAACACCTTTTTGCCACTTGTTTGCCACCTGATGGAGTTTGGGTTCCTTGCCGCTGTCCCCTTTGGCTTGCTTAGTTGGGGACACTTGACATTTGACTTGACATTTGATATTCAGCAGTATTCTTGACATTTATTCAACAGTGCTTCTGATCTGCCTGCATTGACACTATTCTTTAAGAGCTGCTGTGCAGCCAAAATTTATGTACCAGTTATCAATGTAAAGTTGCTTTGACACAATCTGCATTGTAAAAAGCGCTATATAAGACTTGGCTATATAAGACTATTTTGACTTGGTTAAATATCCACATTCTTCATGGTATCGTTTGCAGGGAAGAGAAGCTATTTTATCCCACTGAATGATAATTTGATGTTTTCACTTCAGTTTTGTAGCATTCTGTTCACAATGTTGATCTGGTTACCATGAGAACAGTGTCACGCGCTGCTGCTTCAGCCATCATATGGTAGAAAATGTCCAAATAAATAAATGTTTAACAAGCTGACAGAAGTCTATTCAACAACAAAGACAACACTTTCAAAAACACTCAGCTATGTGATTATTTTATTGAGTGATAGGGAGTGGGTTAAATCAGTGACATTATTAGATTTGATAAGGCGTCTTCCCATAACCTCCTCAACCTGCTTCCCTTTCTGTGTTTTTACACGTATAAAAGGCAACAGTTGTACACCGTCCAGTTTTTTCCCTGAACGATGATGTGAGCTCCTGTTGCAGTTCTCGATTCAGCATGACCTACAATGGCGATATTTTTCACAATCGCGACAGAAAATCAAAAATACTGCCCTAACTTCACTAGCAGAAAGGCAGCGCGATGTAAACAAACCCAGACTAGAACTGAACGCGGCGTAACGGCAGCTTCACATTCTCTATATCTACCTCCTCATGGGCAGGAAAGTCTTTCAATTCAGTGGAAAAGTCGCTCCTCTTCATAACATAAAGATCACGTCCAACATATGTTGTGATTTTCTGTTTATACCTTTCTAAACCAGCAAAGAAAGGACTTTTCTCCATCTCTTCCATTCTAATTTTCAATGCTTGCCCTCCACCGGTATTTTGCGCATCACCAAACCATGTGATTGCAAACATTCCCCCCTCAAATGTTAAATGTCTCGAAATGCAGTTCTTCCAGGCCGAGCAACCAATCAGAATTAGCATTAGGTGGTCAGGTGATCATAAACGTGTATTTCCAGCTCTATCCACCTTATTTTTCACATAAGAGCCAGTGGGGTCACCATGATTTTACCAAGTAAGACATGTTCCTGGATCAGCATATTTTGTTGATCCTGGGACAACATCCCTGTTTGAAAATGTAGTCCTATCCCTATCCCTAAACCTAACCCCACCCACAACTTATCCCTAAAATCAGAGGGAAATGAGAGGTGAATAACACTGATGTAGAAGCACCTAAACCTGGTTGTTGACATAAATTGTAAACTTCTCCCTCAAATCTGATTGGAATGTTGTTCCAGGTTCAACAAAGATGTTGATCCTGGAACATGTTGTACTTGTGCAGCCATTTGTAAATTGAACGTATCTGTTTTCCAGTGTCATCTGCTTCGTTGTTTTTAGCTGTACAAAAAAGCTTATGTTGCTTGATATTGCAAACTGGTATTTCTAACCATATTATTTTAAATTATTATCGTAATTATAACCACACTGGTTGGTAGCACAAACAGATTTACTGCACTTTTTTATTCTTAGTTATTTCCCTATAGAAAGTCTTGCACATTCACAGAAGATATAGAAAAATGAGGAGGATACATAGGAGACAAATGAATAGGTTTGCGCACGGACTTTGCGAGCGTCTGTCAGCGTTTCTGATCAGCCCTTCAGTCCCATTAGAAGAGAGGAGGTGAGGACAGGGCTAAAGACACACCAGATCTCCACCTCGCTGTCTTAACACCAGACGCTCCCCAGAGAGGCTATTTTTATCTGCTCTGCTTATCACAGGCCTGTCATGCACTTCAATCTAATTTCTACTGAGCTCCCCAAAGATAAAAGAAACGTGCGTGTGGGTTTTTTTTAAGCATGACGCTTGTCTTAATTTAGCTCAGATCACCAGATGCGCTGCATTCGAAGTTCGCAGTTTCATTTGACACATAAACACGTTCTGGATTTAAATTAGCAGGAGCATTTAACATTTCATTCCTGCAAGGAACAAGCTGCATTTCATGGCATTTCTTGGTGAGCTTGAGCATAGATGAATCGATGTTCGTTTATGCTCACACTCTTCTAAGCTTAAGTGATTGATTTTTTTTTTTAATCTAGTTGATCTAGATGTGAGGGTGGTAAATCTGTTTCAAACAAGCGTAAAGCCAACATGAAATAAAAACTGACGCTTAGTATTGACTTTCAAAATGTTTCATTTTTATTTCTCATTTATTTTTATGATGAATTGTTCTAAACTCTTGGCAATTAGAGTCAATAAGAGGATGTTAAAAAATGTGCCTGATATTAGTTGCAGTTGCATTTGTCACGCCGGGAATGGAAAGTTTTGGAGAGCGCATAGCACTGTGGGATACAGTATGCGACTCATATCTTGGCTAACGTAGTAGATCATCCATTCTGTGCATATAGAATATTTGCATACTATGCATATGTGCATACTGCAGAAATGGTAGAGCAGTATGGTATAAATGCTCAGTTTTTATGATTCTGTCAATTTTTTGATGGATAAAATCAACAATCAAATACTTTTCTCTTTCTTTTGAATGTTCTATTTTATTCATAAATACAACATATTACAGAAGTTAAACATCATTCTATGTTGTCATTAAACCTTCTGTCCTCTTTATGTATCTAAACATTGTTTGCACTTTCTGCCATAGTTTTACTCATCATCCCAGAACTCATGAGCTATAGAATCGGCAGCTCTCAATTATGAATTATTCACCCATTGTGTTCGGTTTCAGTGTTTGACATGATTTTATTGCAACATGGTCCTCTGTGTCTACTGTTACTGATGCTGTTCAGAATAACAAACTCTGTGCAGGTTGGTGGTCGGTTTATTTTTTCCCACAATGTGCGAGATTACGCAGTTCTCCTACTATTCTTGCAATGTGCAGTTTGTATACTCACAGTTTGCAATTTATCTGTTTGCAGGGAATATGACCTACTACAAATACCAACATTTTCAATATACAACTGAGCACACTGGATTCCAACAATGCATTGCTATATACTGTGCATGCTTCTTTGAAAATAGTATGTAAAAAAAATAGTATTCTGAAACAGAACACATTATGCAACAACAAACATTTGCTGCATTCATGTCATGTCGTAATTACCGTAATTTCAAATGACAACGCGTGACATTCTCGGAGCTGTTCATGTCCTCCTCGGACTGGGAATTATTATGTTTCTTTGGCAACACTATCAGTGCCTAGATGAATCTGCAGTGGTCAGGTGAATCAAGTAGGAGCTCTCAGAAAATCCCCAGCTTACAAGTTATTTACGAACTCTACAAGGATGTGAACACTTTTTGCAAGTTGAAATTTCATAATTAGGGTAATCATGACATGGCGTGAACGTGCTTAGTAGTATGCATCGTTATCACATGACCTCATTGCATGCATTTTCAAATCAGTGAGTGACATCCATATCCGTATACTTTGCATTTTAAATCCAGTTTTGTGTAAAAATACCTTAAAGGGATAGTTCACGCAAAAATAAAAATTCTGTCATTAATTACTCATATATTTAGATATTTTTAATGAAATCTGAGCGATTTCTGTCCCTCCATTGACAGCTACGCAACTACGACTTTGACACTTCATATGTTGAATAAAAGCCTATTCGATCTGTTCATCATATAAAGCGATCGAGTCTCTTCAGAAAATTTGGACTAAACCGCTCAATTCATATGGATTAGTTTTACAATCTCTTTATGAACTTTTTGAAGCATCAAAATGTAATTTGCATAGCTGTCAATGGAGGAACTGAAATCATGCAGAATTCATTAAAAATATCTTCATTTGCGTTCTGAAGATAATCTTACAGGTTTGGAACATCGTGAGGGTGAGTAAATGACAGAATTTTCATTTTGGGTGAACTAACCCTTTAATTCGACCAATCAAATCATGAATCAAGAACTGGATATGGAAGGTTAAGTTTATTGCATTGCATCATGGGATTCCTCATAATGTGCTTTGTTTGGTACTGGATTTTTTATTTTTTGAGAAAAGTATTAGATCATTCAGTAGATGCATACAGAAACTTGTGGACCATGCACTGTCTACTGCAGAAGAAGTATGAGTACTATGGGAGCCATTTTTTATAAAATTGCATTAAGATGCCAAATAACTGCATGTGAGTTGTCTCGCATATAAAGTGTAGTGAGGCCTGCAGTGTTTATACATTTATTGTTCCATACTGCATATAGTTTCACAAATTATAAAAAAAAAAAATAATAATAATAATAATAGACAGGATAAAGTAAGCACTAATGCTAGTACTTAATGATGAACATAATATTCTAGTTAGAACAGAAAGAAAATGCATTCAAAGAATGTTTTTCTTAAAAGCAAGTGTGACTAATGATTGCATCAATGCAAGAAGACGTGGTCTATATCTCAATATGAATTTATAAACGATTGTCTTAGTATGTGAATGATGCACTTCATGGCATTCATTTATATAATTATATTCACACAGCTAGTGGGCCAATATGACATGATGTGGGATTTTGTTTTTAATATTATGTAGATGTAAATGTAAAGTCACAGACTGAAATGCATAACCTTTAAATGTGTTGCTCAAAGGCACAAAGTGTCTTCAGTAATCCCTGTGAGCCTCTATTACTGCCGGTGTGATTGTCTCTGTTTGAGTGGGAAAGCTTGGGAAATGTTGCCTTATCTCACTGATGAGTGACTAATCCTTAAATTACTGTAATTTCCCTTATAATTAAGACTATTTGAAGTGATAAACATGAAATCTTTCACATAGATACATTTTTTGCAAAGATATTTAGACTCCAAGTCTAACATGGAGGGTTTTTTTTTTTTGTCTTTGTGTCTCATTGTATGAATCATGTAACCTTTCTTTCTTTTTTGTTCAAAATTAACAAAATTTAAAGAGGACCTATTATGTAAAATTCATGGTGTTTGAACATAAATGTGTTGGCAGTAAGTCCCGTCGGGATGGTTTTTGCGGTAAATTGCGTACATACACCACTCACCCGTGTGTGTCTCATCTAGAGATGGGTGCTTTCAAAACCTTTATGAATCTTTTGTTTCGATTCAGTGGTTCGGAGCGCATATCAAACTGCCAAAGTCACGTGATTTCAGTAAACGAGGCTTCGTTATGTCATATCTGTTTTGAAATGTTTAACAATTTCAAAGGTTCAACGCTGGGGGTGTACCAATCATGCTGATTTACTGAGATCTTTACTGAGATAAGTGTCTATGGTTTTTACCTGATCTCTGATAGACATTTTAATAGTCTCTTATTGGCCTGTTTAGCTGAGCCATCCATAGAGCAAACAAAACAAGCCCCGGAAATAAAAGAACACATATTACACAGACACTTAATAATTAATGGTATTAGAATCCAGATTTTTTTTTTAAAGCAAAGAAGGGACGAGTCGAAATTATTAACATTATGCTGCAAATGCTGAGCTTGACTTAAACCAAGAATATTCCTTAAATATACTATGATCCCAAAAAAGTATTTGCAAATCATTAACAAGCAGCCTAGAAATATCTCCATGTGCTGTTTTTACAGCAACGCTGCATATTAAATTGCCCCAAATCCTATTTAGACATATAAGTCACACTTCAAAACTTATTAAAGTTGCAAGTGTCATTTATTGTAAAGAAAGGTAGCACAAGCACACTTTTCAAGAAAAACATTTCACAAAATCCATTTTTGGGGGCCACTGCATGTCGAGATTCACATTTCTGGTCTGGTTTATGAATGATCTTCCCCCAAAATGTCATGTTACATCCGCACTGAAAATCAAACAGTGGCTGATGTGAAGTGTCAGTCGATCAGAGAAGTTCAGCCTGCAGCTGTGATTGTTTCGCTCTAATCGGATGCGATCGGCCCCTCCATCTTGACCCACATTGCGCCTCTGGCTTTATGTCCCGACAGTGTGAGAACGCTACACCAGTCCTGGGGTGTTTCTCAACTTCCATCCATTCTCACATCCCTGTCGGTGGTTCTGCATTGCAGCCGAGCAGATTTCCCCGCTGGCCTGAAGACTGCAGCACAAACCCTGCGAGTCTCATTCTTAGTCAGCAGTGCCCTATTTACAGACACAGTCACTGAGGTTGTGTATTTTTCTCGTTTATTGCGGTGTGCGGTATTGCTACAGAAAAAAAGCAGGATTAAGAATATTTGCAAATGCCAAGGAATATATTAGACTTAAATTACTGATGTACGTTTTATTGCTCTGTAATAAAAATGGCAGCATTATACAAGATTATTTGCAAATGCCAGGGTGTGCTTATATGTCTGCATCTTATAAGTCAGCGATGTATTTATTCTGAGAAGGGAATCAAATTGATGCTAAAAAATTGTGTGTGATCTCAGTAAAAGCAGGTCAGAGTGAATTACAAAATCTTTTGTCATATCTTTTAGGCCAGAAACGTACACTATATTGCCAAAAGTACTGGGACACCCCTCCAAATCATTGAATTCAGGTGTTTCAATCACTTCTATGGCCACAGGTGTATAAAATCAAGCACCTAGGCATGCAGACTGCTTCTGCAAACATTTGTGAAAGAATGGGTCGCTCTCAGGAGCTCAGTGAATTCAAGCATGGTACCGTGATAGATTGCCACCTGTGCAATAAGTCCATTCGTGAAATTTCCTCACTACTAAACATTTCACGGTCAACTGTTAGTGGCATAAAAACAAAGTGGAAGCAATTGGGAACAACAGCAATTCAGCCACAAAGTGGTAGGCCATGTAAAATCACAGAGTGGGGTCAGCGCATGCTGAGGCTCACAGTGTGCAGAAGTCGCAAACTTTCTGCAGAGACAAAAGCTACAGACCTCCAAACTCCTTGTGACCTTCAGATTAGCTCAAGAACAGTGCATAGAGAGCTTCATTGAATGGGTTTCCATGGCCGAGCCTTACATCACCAAGTGCAATGCAAAGCATTGAATGCATTGGTGTAAAGCATGACGCCACTGGACTCAGTGGAGACGTGTTCTCTGGAGTGACGAACCATCTTCTCTGTCTGGCAATCTGATGGACGAGTCTGGATTTGGCGGTTGCCAGGAGAATGGTACTTGCCTGACTGCATTGTGCCTAATGTGTAAAGTTTAGAGGAGGAGTTGTTTTTCAGGGGTTGGGCATGGCTTCTTAGTTCCAGTGAAAGGAACTCTTAATGTTTCAGCATACCAAGACATTTTGGACAATTTCACGCTCCCAACTTTGTGGGAACAGTTTGGGGATGGCCCCTTCTGCACACCAGTGCACAAAGCAAGGTCCAAATGAAGTTTGGTGTGGAGGAACTTGACTGGCCTGCACAGAGTCCTGACCTCAACCCGATAGAACACCTTTAGGATGAATTAGAGCGGAGACTGTGAGCCAGTCCTTCTCACCAACATCACTGCCTGACCTCACAAATGTGCTTCTAGAAGAATGTTCAAAAATTCCCTTAAAACATACTCCTAAACCTTGTGGAAAGCCTTCCTAGAAGAGTTGAGGCTGTTATAGCTGCAATGGGTCGGCCAACTCCATATTAAACCCTACGGATTAAGAATGGGATGTCATTAAAGTTGACGTGTATGTAAAGGCAGGCATCCCAATACTTTTGGCAATATAGTGTACTTTGCACAAGTACATAACTAGAAATACACAAATACTGTAATCAGTTACTCACCCTCATGACTTTTCTTCATCTACGGAACACAAATTAAGATATTTTTAATGAAATCGGATAGATTTCTATCCATCCCTTGAAAGTCTGTTCAGCCAAAATATTGATCAAAGTACATACATAGATGATGCCGGTCATTTCAGCATGCAGTGAAGTATAATATCTAAGTTGTGTTGAAGTACTTGTGTAGATT
The DNA here is from genome assembly GCF_024489055.1 of Chanodichthys erythropterus. Classification (NCBI taxonomy): domain Eukaryota; kingdom Metazoa; phylum Chordata; class Actinopteri; order Cypriniformes; family Xenocyprididae; genus Chanodichthys; species Chanodichthys erythropterus. The sequence goes on from NC_090222.1 coordinate 35,602,762, forward strand.
GTGTTTTGAGCCTTTTGTAATCTGCATGTGCTGTAGACCCCTCTGACCTTAGTGTTTATGTCAGCTCTAATTAGCTTTGAATCATAAGCCACCATCCTGCGTGACCTTTGATTAGGTGTTAGACCTCAGCATTTAAGCATTATGCTGGAATGTCAGGAGTTTTAATGAAGAAAGGTTTCCTGACATCTGTCAGATACAGAGCTAGTACACTAAATTACCTGAAAGTATACCTGCTCTGTTTGTTTGGTGTGTTATGGTTGTCTTTAAGAGGTCCATGATAATGTTTCCAGAGGGAATTCTCTCTCTTCTTATTTAGACAACCCCAAAGCTGCTTTTACCAGCTGTCATGTGGTCTTTGAGGTGAATAACCTGAGCAGACAGGGGACCTCCATATGCTTGACTGCTTTATCCTTGCTTTAACTTCTTGAAGGCATATCGGGAACAGGTAAATCAGGCTAGCAGGTGAAATGGCTGGTTTTAATCTTTATAACAGGTGCTGGAGAAGAGGTAGCTGGTGATCTGTTGGTTTTATTGTGTGTTTGATGTCAAGTGTTAAATCAGGTTTTGTTTTCCTCTTGAGCTCTGGATTGAGCTTTAAGGTGAACCACTTGTGTCACCAGATGGAATTGGAAAAATAATGACATTTTCAACAGGTCTCTTGAACAAACTCACTCCATTAGTTGAGCGAGTGTTTATGTGTCAGGATAGTCAGATAGTAAAGAAACTAAAGCCTCAGTCTTCACGCTTTTGAGGGAAATGAACCTTATTTATAGCTGTCCATTCATAGTGTAAACTTGAATAAATATATACATTTAGATTTTGATAAATATATTGCACAAGATTCATTTTTAGGGGATAAATCGGTACAATATTGGTTATAAGCGATATTTTATTTTTATTTTATTCACTTGAATGTATGAGTATGGATATTGAGTATATGCACTGACTGTTATTTATTTGAATTTTTACATGTAGTTTACTGTCTTTGAAGTTAATTTAATTTTAAACATTGTTAAATGGAATCTGTTGCAAATCTCTAAATCAATATTTATCTTTCATAATTTTAATTATAATGTGATGCTAAAATGCACTAATTACAACATTTAAATATTGATTTATTGGTTTTATTTAGAATTTGAATAGTGTCTGCGTTAAATATATATATATATAACTTAACTACTTTTCCTTTCAACCAGAATTTATGTGCATGACTATTAATTTTATGTTAACTGATAGGTTAATAATACGTTTACGACATATAATGCGTATATGACTGCATCCTATTTATTGAAAATAAATTAAACTGTATTAAAAATAAATAAAAAAATCATTTAATGAGGCTTATTGAATTTGTTATTTGTATTATATTTTTGTTCTTTGCTTAACTACTTTTGTGTTTATTTAAAGTATGTGAATGAGTAGCTGGAACCATTTTTTTATTTTCAATTTCATATTTAAATAATTAAAACATTTATATGGTTAGAGTTCAGTATTTCTGAATGCTTCATCAGCGCTCACAGTCATCATGCTCAGCGCCCGGTAAAGTTTCTGCTAGCTGCAGGTTTTTCTTTTATATACAGTAGATGCAACATTCTCCCCCCAGAACAACATCTCACTGTTTACGACCCAAAGCCACTCACGTTCCAGACCCCAGACTTAATGTCTTTTATCTAAAGGGCACATTGCTTGAGTCTGGCTCTTCTGTGGCAGTAAAACCTCTTTTCGCTTCCCAGCCGCCTCAAGGGAGGTTCCTCATGAAGGTGGCATGTCAGCATCAACAAAGCGCTGCACACAGGCTCCGTATTAATATTTACAGCTGTACGAAGGGGTGCATTGTCCTGCTGTGACTTCTCATCTTTGCCTGTGGGGAAAATAAAGAAAAACAGCATTAAAATGTTTATGCCTGAAACAAATTAAACTCTAATATTCGTTTTTGCTATTAATGTGAATTTTTTCCACAAGCTATGATTCATGTTCTCAACATGGGTCATGCTTCAATTGCACTGCTCATGTTCCTCCATATTGATCTAGAGCCTCAAGAACAGAGGGCCTCTTTGATGTTGTTTTAATGTTTCTTGTTATTGAGCATTTCTACTCATCAAAGAGCAAAAATGAGCGTAGATTTTCACCTGCTGAGTATGTGTTCGTAGCCATGCTGAATAAATGAATTTTCCTCAGAGAGCTTTGGCAGAGCCCGAAGGAACTGATCTCCTATTTGCTGACTTTCCCACATCGACATGATATACTTGCTTCATCCTTTCTCCTTTTGTAATTTCCGTTTAAGGCGGTAGCTGAGTGAATAATGAAAGACATGAGATGTTTCTCAGGACAGGAGTGTTGTAGAGGGCGTCCCGCTACCCTAATGTTTATTACTGCAAACCTTTTGACTTGCAACATAAAGTCTGGTCCACTTCACAGCTTAAATGATCTCATTAAATGATCTCATGATTATTGCTGCTGCTACTGCAGAGCAATACGGGACTTGCTACTACCCATACATACCTGACACACTGCTGTGAGCAAGTAAGACATGCTGCTGCTACAATATAGCATACATAAATTACCCGTAGCAGATCTATACAGGTGGACCTGGGGAAGGTGGAGGGTTTATGAAAACGCGCTGCACTATTAAGGCAAATGCTACCCAAGTATTTTCAAGGTTGAGCACACAAGCTCATTGGCTACTGATACAGCAGGAACCAATCAGCTGTGCCCTATAGCTAGTAATGTAATTACGAGCAGGTTGAGTGTGCCATCTCGAGTTTCAGGACAGAACTTTGTATTTTTTAAAGTGTAACCAGGCAGAATTTTTTTCCAGTAGCATAAAGCCAACCAGTCAGATTTTAAATGGTGATTTGTAGCTATTTTTTTCTAAATCCAGCAGACACTTTGCCTCTACATCCCCAGCTACAGTTTCATCACAACATGTGCTGCAGAACACATTGACTTGTATAAATCTTTAATTGAGACCGGAGAGATGTGGTGAAGGTTGGTGCTGCTCACAGTGTTAACCAGATACATCAGTGTGGCATATTATACTATCGTCTGTCAAAACCTTAATATTCGCTTGCTGCCCTGAGTAGTAAAATCTAATCTTGATTGCTGATGAAAGCAGCACTTACAATATGGGGCCAGGAATGCAGCTGTTAATGTAGTGACCTAGATTTTTGAAATCTGTGTGGCTCAAAAAGTTTATAACAGGGACTTTTAAACTGGGGTTCACAAGTGGGAGTCTGTGGACAGTTTGAGAGAAAATATTACAAAATGTGTTTAATATTATTTTGCAAACATTTATTTATTAGGTCAGTAAGGTTTAAAATAATAATAATAGTACTTCAGCAAGGATGCAATTGTTCAAAAGCGAAGGTAAAGACATTTATAATGCTACAAAAATTGTCAAATAAAGTCTGTTCTTTTGAACTTTTCATTAATCAAGTGAAGCAGCACAACTGTTTTCAACATTGATGATATTAATGAAATGTTTCTCGAGCATCAAATCAGCATATTAAAATGACACTGAATACTGGAGTAATGATGCTGAAAATTTACCATCACAAGAATATATTACATTTTAAAATATATTCAAATAGAAATGTCAAATTGTAATAATATTTCACAATATTACAGTTTTACTGTATTATAAATAGATACAAAATAAATGCAGCTTTGGTGAACATAAGAGACTTCTTTATTAAAATATTAAAAACCAATATTTACCGACCTAAAACATTTGCATGGTATACATATAGGCTTATAGGGTGCTTTCCTCACTAATGTATTCATAGTGCTTGCTGGTTATAAAGCAGTATTTTCCATAAAGCTACTTTGAAATAGTATTTATTGTGAAAAGCTATGCATTTTAATTGAATTTAAATATATTTACTGTAATATTAGGTAGAAAAAAAAGATTTTTATTTTACTGTTTTACATAACCAATACAGTAATAGAAAATGTATAGCAGTTTTATATTGTAGACAAAATTTGAAAGCCCTTGTTTATTGCACTTGAAGGACTTTGTTCAGAGTAGTGAAATTATGTTATGATGTTCTCCCATTGTGTGCACTTCCTGGGAAGTCACTTTACAACCCTGCCGAGTGCACAGAGACAAAATGTTATTTGCTGACCTTTTGATATTTCACTGCTGGAGTTCCGATCAGGAAATATTGGATGTGAGGTGTGTGAAAAATACAGACTTCCTAATGTAAATTATCAGCCTTGCCTCTGAGCTTTTTCTCTCTTTTTCCCCTTGCAAGTAAGTGTTTTTAGAGATATTTAGTGCCCCAAAAAAGTCACATTGTAAAATTTAATGGGAACACAGCTTCTTACACTCTTAAAAATAAAGTTAAAAGAGAGTTTTCATAGTGATGCAATAGAAAAACCATTTTAGGTTCCCCAAACAACCTTTCAGTGAATAGTTCCTAAAGGGGACCTATAATGCCTCTTTTACATGATGTAATGTAAGTCTCTGGTGTCCCCAGAATGTGAAGTTTCAGCTCAAAATACCCCACAGATCATTTATTATAGCTTGTCAAATTTGCCCCTATTTGGATGTGAGCAAAAACACACCATTTTTATGTGTGTCCCTTTAAATGCAAATGAGCTGCTGCTCCCTGCCCCCTTTCCAGAAGAGGGCGGAGCTTTAACAGCTCGCTCTTCGGTTGTTCAACAACAACAAAGCTGGAGAATCTCACGCAGCCAAAATTACGATTGTGTTCAGACTTACATTGTTCAAACCGGAGTCGACACTGATGGAAAGACTCAGGAAGACTTTTAGAATGAATCTGGATATTTTTGAATGGTTAGTGGATAAATTTATGTAGCTGCTGTGGAGTTGATTAAACTCATTTGACTAGCATGTGCCGTCATGTTAAAGGATTAGTCCACTTTTAAATAAACGTTTCCTGATAATTTATTCAACCAGGTCATTCAAGATGTCTATGTCCTTCTTTCTTCATTTGAGAAGAAATTAAAGTTTTTAAATGAAAACATTCCAGGATTATTCTCCATATAGTGGACTTCAATGGACACCAAACGGTTGAAGGTCAAAATTTGTTTCATTGCAGCTTCAAATTTTTCTTCACGATCCCAGACGAGAAATAATGGTCTTATCTAGAGAAAACCATCACTCATTTTCAACAACAAAAAAAAATATATATATACAAATTGTATACATTTTAATAATAAATGCTCATCTTGAACTAGCTCTCTTCTTCTTTATTTGAATTCCAGCAGTGTAGACACTGCTAAGTGTATTACTGCCCTCCACAGGTCAACGTTTGAACTAAATTGTCATATACAATATGCTAGTTCAATAGTATATAACAGTTAGTTCAAACTTTAACCTGTGGAGGGCAGTATTACACTTAGCAGCATCTACACTGCCGGAATTCTAATAGAGAAGAAGAGAGCTAGTTCAAGATGAGCATTTATGGTTAAAAAGTATAAAATTTTATTTATTTTTTTTTAGAAAATGAGTGATGGTTTCTCTAGATAAGACCATTATTCTTCGTCTGGGATTGTGCAGAATGCTTTGAAGCTGCACTGAAACTGAAACAACACTCTACTACAACAACTTGTCCTCTTCTCTAAAGCAGCCCAACATGGCCTCGCCCCCATTTGTTGCGTGTTTTCGGGGGCGGGGTTTATGTCAATTTTGCCGTTTGTGATGTCACGAAGAAGCTGGTTGCAGTCTCTATCTGTTGTGGTCCTTAAAAAGTGATTTCTGTAAAATATTTATGCTCAAACAGCAACATTACACACTAACTAAAGTTAAAAAAGTGAAATCATAATCAAGGACCCCTTTAAAAGAACCATTTTTTTCTAAGTGTGAAGAAGTTTTTTTAAAAATCTAAAGAAACTGTTCCTGCTGTAAAGACACTTTTGTGCATTGGAAAGGTTTCATAGATGTTAAATGTTCTCAATGGTATCATCAATGCCAATGAAGAACCTTTATTTTTAACTAACTACTCTAACTACTCAAAAACGTTCATGTGACTAGTAATGTGTTGATGTTTAATGCAGTTATGAGATGGTTGGGCATGATGTGACACAACAGAAGTACAAAATGTCGCATGTTAAATGAATATGGAAGAGAGCTTTCATGGCTTGTCGCATCTTGTGTGAGAGCCTTTGGTGCATTACTATCGGACAGTTCTGGTGGAAATTAACTCTGAAATCTGCAAAAGCAGAGAAGTTGAAAGGCTGAAGGCACATGGCTGACTGGATTTATCTTCAGAACGTCCTAAGAAGTTCACAGTTTGCTTATGAATTTAATGGTCTTTGCCTGGGGTCAGTTTTCTCGCATTTGATTGACTCACTTCTGAAGCTGACTGGAGCAGGGAAGAATAAAAGTATGTATCTTTTTCATTTCGACATGCAAAAAAGCAGCTGATCTGGGGAATATATTCAAGTCAAGTCAAGTCAAATTTATTTATATAGCACTTTTACAATTGGTAATTGTTTCAAAGCAGCTTTACATATTAGAAGCACAGAAAAAAAGGGAAGTGGTTAAAACTGTACAAACAAGCGTGGTAATATGTAACATATACAAGATGGTGCTACATTAAGCCAATGTCGGCTGACTTCCAGGGGTGGAAAAAACCCCCTAGGAGAAAAACCCAGCGTGCTAGCACTGGGAAAAAAGTCCTAGGAGGGAAAAAACCCCTTGGAAGATATATATATGTAAATGTATATGGAGATCAAAATCTGAATTGTACATTTTTATTATAGAGATTAAAAATCGATTATATATAAATATATGTAAGCGGATACGGGGATCCTGGGCTACGTTGTAGTCAGGTCCAGACGCAGGTTCTCCATCTGACCTGGATACGGCCTGGATCCAGCACCCGGCAAACCTCAGGATAAGCAGAGAGACAGATATTAGCGTAGATGCCATTCTTGTTCTGATGTACAGGTATATCTAGTGTTATAGGAAATGTTCTCGGTTCCGGCCGACCTAATTATTGCAGCGTAACAATCCTTTAACGGATTTGAAAAATGTTAATGTATTGATAATGTGTTATGTGTATGCAAGAGCAAAGAGATGTGTTTTTAGTCTAGATTTAAACTGACAGAGTGTGTCTGCTTCCCGAACAATGCTAGGAAGATTGTTCCAGAGTTTAGGTGCTAAATAGGAAAAGGATCTGCCGCCTTCAGTTGATTTTGATATTCTGGGTATTATCAACTGGCCTAAATTCTGAGATCGCAATAAACGTGAAGGACTATAATGCATTAAGAGCTCACTTAGGTACTGGGGAGCTAAACCATTTAGAGCTTTATAAGTAAGTAGCAAGATTTTAAAATCTATACGATGTTTAATAGGGAGCCAATGTAATGTTGACAGAACTGGGCTAATATGGTCATACTTTCTGGTTCTAGTAAGAACTCTAGCTGCTGCATTTTGGACCAACTGTAGTTTGTTTAAAAGCCGAGCAGAACAACCACCCAGTAGAGCGTTACAATAATCTAGTCTTGAGGTCATGAATGCATGAACCAACTGTTCTGCATTTGTCATTGAGAGCATATGTCGTAATTTAGATATATTTTTTAGATGGAAGAAGGCGGTTTTACAGATACTAGAAACATGACTTTCAAACGAAAGATTGGTATCAAAGAGCACACCATACATATTCATGTAAAGTGATTTGAAAGACGTGCAAGTGCATTATACAAATCAAGTAGGTTTTTTGATGAAGGATGCTCATCTTTAACATTAATCGCATGCTGTTCTTTGAAATAGTGATTCATTGCAATGAAACACTCTATCTTTTTTTAATGCATCATACAAAAGTATCACATCACAGACACAGAGCTGTTAATGAAGGCCTGTTCTTATTCAACAGACTGAGCAGAGGACAACTGATCAGAGATTCTGAACTCAGGAGATTTCATTGAGTTCTCAGTTGAGAGAACTATCTGTCCTTCTGTCTGTTTGTCTATCTATCTATCTATCTATCTATCTATCTATCTATCTATCTATCTATCTATCTATCTATCTATCTATCTATCTATCTATCTATCTATCTATCTATCTATCTATCCATCTCTTGTTCTGTCGTTCTGTGTGATTGTCTATCTATCTATCTATCTATCTATCTATCTATCTATCTATCTATCTATCTATCTATCTATCTATCTATCTATCTATCTATCTATCTGTCTATCTATCTATCTATCGTTCTATCTATCTATCTATCTATCCATCTCTTGTTCTGTCGTTCTGTGTGATTGTCTATCTATCTATCTATCTATCTATCTATCTATCTATCTATCTATCTATCTATCTATCTATCTATCTATCTATCTATCTATCTATCTATCTATCTATCTATCTATCTATCTATCTATCGTTCTATCTATCTATCTATCTAATCCATCTCTTGTTCTGTCGTTCTGTGTGATTGTCTATCTATCTATCTATCTATCTATCTATCTATCTATCTATCTATCTATCTATCTATCTATCTATCTATCTATCTATCTATCTATCTATCTATCTATCTATCCATCTCTTGTTCTGTCGTTCTGTGTGATTGTCTATCTATCTATCTATCTATCTATCTATCTATCTATCTATCTATCTATCTATCTATCTATCTATCTATCTATCTATCTATCTATCTATCTATCTGTCTGTCTATCTATCTATCTATCTATCTATCTATCTATCTATCTATCTATCTATCTATCTATCTATCTATCTATCTATCTATCTATCTATCTATCTATCTATCTATCTATCTATCTATCTATCCATCCATCTCTTGTTCTGTCGTTCTGTGTGATTGTCTATCTATCTATCTATCAATCTATCTATCTATCTATCTATCTATCTATCTATCTATCTATCTATCTATCTATCTATCTATCTATCTATCTATCTATCTATCTATCTATCTATCTATCTATCTATCTATCTATCTATCTATCTATCTATCTATCTATCTATCTATCTATCTATCTATCTATCTATCTATCCATCTCTTGTTCTGTCGTTCTGTGTGATTGTCTATCTATCTATCTATCTATCTATCTATCTATCTATCTATCTATCTATCTATCTATCTATCTATATATATATATATCTATCTATCTATCTATCCATCTCTTGTTCTGTCGTTCTGTGTGATTGTCTATCTATCTATCTATCTATCTATCTATCTATCTATCTATCTATCTATCTATCTATCTATCTATCTATCTATCTATCTATCTATCTATCTATCTATCTATCTATCTATCTATCTATCTATCTGTTGTTCTGTGTGTCTGTCATTCTGTCTATCTATCTATCTATCTATCTATCTATCTATCTATCTATCTATCTATCTATCTATCTATCTAGTTTTAGATGCTGAGATCTCTTGAAACTTTAGAAGAGAAACATACAAGGCTTACTGGGTTCATTTAAAAAAAATGTCTGCTCTTGCTCTAAATTTCATCTCTTTGTACTAAAGGAGACACATTTGAGATATTAAAGAGAGTTGATTTTGATTTTTTTGTCTCTAGAGGGTCAACACTTCTACAGGCGATAATCAACCAGACATACTTGTGGAATCTAACAGCTCTTGTTTTCCATAATTGCTGAAATAATTGTGTCAGTGGTGCTTCAAGTGATTTTATCCATTTCACTTGCACTCTCTTCAAAACCCAGCCCTCCAAATCCAGTGATTGACTGGCAAAGAGTGTTTCTGATTGGCTGAAAAAAAGAGCAAGTCTCTCTTCTCTGCCTCTTATTTGACTCTTTTGTGCTAACTTTTGCAGCACCATTAAAACTAGGTTATTTTGTTGTTTTTACCAATCTTTATCCCATCTATTAGATGCATGTTATTACTGTTAAAAGCAGTGATGTACTGCTACCAAATATTTCTCCCTATGAACTGGACTGTGGGTCTGTTTGATTGACAGTCTGAATTGTCTGCACTCTGTTTCTCACACACCTGTCAGATGCTGATGGACCAGCACTTTGTCAGCCAGAATTACCTTTTATCATGACAGCTGGCGTCTCCTCTGAGCACAGGAGATAATGATGTGTGAGATACTGATCAATCCTGACCTGCTGCAGGCCTGATCCTCTAGCAGTGACCCCCAGTGTGCATGGCTAAAATCTCATCACAAATTAGTTTTTTTTTTAAATTCAAGGGAAAAACTATTTAGTATCTAATTCAATTTCATTAAATTTCCTTTATAGTGATATAATGAAAATGCATGTCACCATTAACCCTATAAAGCCTATACTTTCAAATTTGTTTTTGCTTTTTTTTGTTTTGTTTTTTTAACAACATTCCTGTCCAAACATTTAGTCCTAACCAAATCCCTACCCCTAAACCTAACCCTACCCATAACTTATCCCTAAAATCAGAGGGAAATGATGAATAACACTGATGTAGAAGCACTTAACCCTGGTTGTAAGCCTAAAATTGACATTAACTGTAAACTTGTCCCTCAAATTTGATTAGTTGATTGGAATGTTGTTCCAGGATCAACAAAGATGTTGATCCAGGAAAGTGTTGTACGTTCCCACGTTCATCATCAAGGATCATCGTATTGCATTTCATATGCTTTCCCCTGTACAAAAAAAAACTACAGACCTTTGATCATAAAATTAATTTTTTAAATATATATACATATTATTGCCAGATATAGAGTGACAAGTGATATTTAGATGTATGTTATGTAAGTAGTCTGTTTTACTGTTATAAACATCTCACTGATTTACATGGCAAGCCATCAGAATTTTAGAAAATTAAATTGAGGCATTTTCTTGAGTATGAGATCTATATTCTCACTATATCATACTATATGAGCCATAAAAGCCTGATGCATCAAATATGATATGATAAAAAAATGATAAAATGCAGACTTTTTAAAAAAATTGTCTAAAGGTTAAAAAAAAAGAAGATTTCTGTGACTATTATTTCATATGTCAGGCTTTACAGGGTTAAAGGTGCTTTTTCCAGACATTCCCAGACATTATGTTAATTGAATTACACCTGCTTTTTTACGGCAATACCCTTTTTTCTTCCCAACTTTTTATAGTTTGTGGGGTCTAGATCAGTCACGTAGAAGGGTTTTCACAAGACACCAATTTCAGGTTGAACAAACATTTTATGCTTGCTATTTTTAAAAATTGCTTATACTGCACCTTTTATTTTGCATATTTCAGAGAGCTTTTCATGTTACACCTCTTCCCGTTAGCAGACCACCAGTCTCGAAATCCTCTTCATAAACCTGTGGGGGAGTTGAGACACATAAAGGAGAAATCTTTTGTTGTTTTCGGGGAAACAATTGTATAGGGATTGTGTTTATTCTTGCTTTTCCCAAAGACGATTAGCCTTAGGAAGCCACAGTAGTTCTGCTCCCTCCCACTGTTGGATGAAGCACATCACACAGTCATTAAGTCTGTGGCATAAATGGAGAAATGTATGCTGCGGTATATCTCTCTCTGTAGCTTTATGAACAGTGTTTGCTGGTATATTTGCAATAAATTATATTAAATGTTCATTTTGACTCTGCACACACCACTGTAGTTCTCTTCCTAAACGTAGTGAGCTACCTTGCTGTTTAGAGACGGCTACCATAAGGCAACTTGCCAACTGTAGTGAAACCACATATTGACCGATTTGAAACGCTCTACATGATTAGAGAAACTTTCACGCAGCACAAATAGCACTCTGAGAAACTCATCTCGCAGTAGATTACAATACACACAACAGTGACTGCCCAATTTTCCTCATACAGAACTGGTAACTGGAGTTCATGATTGGACTTTCTTCAAAAGTTTAGATGTTATTGTTATTTTTTCTATGGAGAAAATAAGTGGGATTTTTACCACCAGAACCCTGTTTTGTTCTAGTCACACAAATACTGAAAAAAAGATTCAATTTTTTATTACATTTAACTTTTTTCAGTATTTTTCAGTGTTAAATGCATTTCTTTTGACTCCAACACATTAAACGATTTCATGCTGCTTGTTGCAGTGCATTCTGGGATGAAATTACCCTCAAATCAAGATCAGATCAAGGTATCTTTGAAGGCAACATAATTTGTTGCTTATAGTGCTCTTCTAATGCCAATGCCATCTATATAGATAACTCACTAGGTTTTGAAAAAAATGCTGTTGTGTGTTAGTATTATTTATATACAGCATTTATTATCTAGCATATTAATAGTATTTATTTATTATATATAATAGCATTTATTAATATTTTTAGATAATAATGTGAATAATTTAATATTATTATATTATAAAAAAAATATATATTTTTACTATAATAGAATAATACTTTTATGTTGTCAGTTTTTATTTTAATTTAACAATTTTAATTTAAGTTTTTCATTTTATTTCACTTATTTATGATTTATTTATTTTTTATTTTTTATTTTATTATTTTATTTTATTTTATTTCAACCTTATATTTTTTAAATAGTTTTAGTTAACTGCTGTGATGTTCTCCTGTGTTATTGGTTATTGGTGTTTGCTAAGCCAGTCTTTTTCATTTAACAATTTTTCAAATGGGAACTAATGATAATGTCAAATTGCAATGTGTGTGCTATTACTTTAAGAATCACATTTACAAATTTTACCTGAAAGGTGATACGACTGGCAAAAAACAGATAACCAGAGACTTTGACTTGGGCTAACCGCATAGCAGTACACTGGTATTGAAAAATGTAAAAATCTTGTCAAATACTTTTTATACTGTGCTTTACAAAAGCTCCATTTCCCTGCTCTTGTTTAACACGATGAGGCCTGATGGGCCGCGTTTGCAGCAAAACCCCTCTCAGATGGATTATTATTGGGCCTCATTACAGGGTCGACTATTCATCATGCAAGAGGTGCTGAATGTGGGGAATATGAGATGGAAACTCTGTTATGGTGACACAGCTAATGTAATACAGTGAAAATTAATGGTAATAAAGCCTCATTTTCTAATGTGGCTGTGAGATTGAGCCCCTGAAGCACAATCACAGTTCTTCTTGTCTTTACAGATCTCTATTTATCATGCTTTGCTGCCTTTGTTTGCTGAATTTTTGGTTTAAGCTTAAAAAAAAAAAAAAAAAAAAAAAATCTTGAGACATTGGCCAAAAGTGTATAATTCACTTTCATTTGCTTTCATTTATTATCTGGTAAATTGATATTAGTCACAACTATCATAAAAAATTAGATTCTGACAGCTTTTGGAGGGAAAATTAATTTAATTACACTTTAATTGCACTAACTTGGGTTTGTTTTCAACTGTGGTTGCCATGATAAAATTAAGTAAATCCTGATAGAAAAAGTTCCAGTTGTGATTAAAAGTAGAAAAGGGGTTATTTAGAAACTCACTTTCAATTCAGACTTACTTATTCTTACAGCTACATCAATTCTTAAATATTTAATTAAGGTCTAACATTACTATACATTCTAAAAATAAATAGTCCAGCCTCAAATGTGAACATGAGCATGTTAAAAATATCAATCAAAATAATTCCTTGATGCATATAATATAACCCATTGGACCTATTTTTGCCTGATGGTTAGCATTTTTTATTTAAGATCACATTCTGTTTAGTATGTTTGGTAATAATTCCATCACTTATTGCGTTTGTTGTTATCCAAAAATAAGAGCCTAGAATGCTCTTGCTGCTGCTTCTCTTCTCTTCTCATTCTCCATTTATAGTTTGATATTCATTACTGCCGGGCTGTCAGCAGTAACAGTAGGTACTGATTTACTCATTTTGCTTCACAGTCAAATAGTTTAATTAGGCCAACACATTTAGATGATCACCTAAGGATCAGTCATGTACAAAAGTTAACGTATTCAAATTTCAGATTTCACAGTGGCTCAGTTCCAACACTCATGGGTCACCTGCCTGTTGCTTCTAAGGCAGCATGGGGTAGTCATGGAAGGTTGTGGGTTCGAGTCTCAATACTGGCAGGAAAAGACTGTGGTGTGTCTTTGGCTGCATAATGGCTGTCCACTGCTCTGGGTGTGTGTCCAGGTTTGCAGTGTGTTGCTGCGTCCCAATTCGCATACTTTCCTTCCTAAATAGTATTCGAAATTAGAATTAGTGTGTTCCAAATCGTAGCTGAAATGAGTATTCCAAAGATACCCGTTAGAATCCGAAGTGCAGATCCGTGCACACTCTAACGGCTAATATTGCCCATAACACATTGTGCTGTGGACGAGGATTTGAATAGAACTACAAATACGAATAAAAAGTGTTAAAAAACTACAAACATGACGGATGTCAAGACCAACGGTTAAGCAGAGCGGTTAAGATAAAGGGGTTTGAGTGGTTAATAATCAGTATAACCTGACAAAAAGATAGGCTATTTATTAAATGTTATCCATATTATATTTCATCTGCAACAACATTGTGTGCATTTGGTCATTAACTTTTAAATGCATCATTATATAAACATGAGGAGAGTTTTTCTTCACAAAAACAGTACATACTTTTAGGGCAGGGATGGACAACTCCGGTCCTGGAGGGCCAGTGTCCTGCAGAGTTTATCTCCATCCCTGATAAAAACTCACTTGCCTATAACTTTCTACTAATCCTAAAGACCTTGATTAGCTGGTTCAGGTGTGTTTGATTAGGGTTGGAGCTAAACTCTGCTGGACACTGGCCCTCCAGGACCGGAGTTGTCCATCCCTGTTTTAGGGCGTAGAATTAGTAGGCGAATTGGGACGCAGCATGTGTGTGTGTGTGTACGTTTGCATGATGCTAAGCTAATGAAGTGGCAGTATAATAAGCATAAAAACTATAACACATAAATATAGATTTGTTTTTTTTATTAATCTATTTTAATGTGTACTATTTAGGGCTGAAACAACTAATCGATAAAATCTCCAATAATAAATTGTCGACAACGAATGTCATTATCGATTAGTCGTGTCTGCCCACCGTGCACAGAAAAATTTCTCTAGTCGTGTCAAATTACACTGAATAACACATTTCTGTGGACAAAATGTATCTAAAAAATAGTGGAGGAAACAGAGTGAGCTGCTGCGGAAAGGTACATGATCCAAGCTGCCCAAAACATGAGAATTCTTTATTTTAAGCTTCAAGCTAATGCATTAGCATAATGTTTGATATGGCTTGTCCTGTCCGTCAGGCTCGATTTGACAGATGCGTGGGCTGTTTAATGTGTGATATATTTCCTAAGCTCAAAACTTTCATTTTACTGGTATATCCTTATCTGTAAGTGTTGCAAATTTCCATTTTGCATGAAGGCTCGTGTTAAACTACAAACTTTACTGAAATCAAACAGACGCATTAGAGAGAGAGACAATTAATATTCAGTGCAAAAATATCCCTTTTGCTGAAATACCTGTAAATTTAGGTTTAAAAGTCAACATGTTTTTCGAGTATTTTATGGAAGTGGTAACTGTAAAGGGATAACTGCGTGTAATTGAATTTAAAGGTACAATTTGTGATATTTTTTTTCCGCTAGAGGTCGCTAGAAGCCTATTCAAAACAAAGGCGTAGTTTGATGACGTAAAGTTTTAGAGTGGAAACTTGGGACATGTGGTCTCCATCTCAACGGACGGTGCAAAAGAATAGGGATTGGAGTCTGGAAGAACTCATGTTCGTTTATGCGATTATTAACGTTACTGTAGTATGAAGCAGAGCAGGACCGAGTGTTGCGGGAGCTGAACGAGGAGCTGGAGCGATTGATCATCACACGCCTCACGAGCAGCGGGACTTTTATTATGACACAGTCGCCGGCGCCGCTTCCGCTTTTCCGGTCATGAGTTTACGGGAGCTGTCCTTGTCGACAGAACCAGCGGCAGATGGTAAACAGTAATTATGTTCCATAAATAATTAACACAATCCACCATAAAACGTGCAAGAAGTAAATAAGGAACTGCTTGAAGCAAGCTAGTGGTTTGCTGGACGCTAGACTCTACTTCCGCATTTGTCCACGGCACTGTTGTCATGTGGTTTCTACGTCAGTAAAGGCGGTAACAAAGTTAACTGACGTCATTGACAGGCGACTGCACTGCCCCGTGTCACTGTTTAGAATGGGAATTTTCTCATGATTTACAAGTAGTTGAAAACATTAGAGAAATTGTTAGTAATCAGCTGGACAAAATATATAACACTAGCCTTGTGGTTTTTGGATATTTTACTGCAAAAATTTTACAAATTATACCTTTAAATGTAAGACATTTCTTACATTTACAGGATAACAACAACATGACAACCGGTTACTGTGTCCATGGTGAATATGTTCCTCTTATCTGTTAACAACACTGAGTTTGTGTTTTTGTTTTTCTTTATTATCTTCATTTTTAATGTAGGTATTTAAACTTTGTTTTTGCTTTATAGCTCTTTTGCATATAGCATAGATATATATATTCACTATATATGTTTACATAGCATTCATTTGGCACATTTGTTTGAAAGACAGCATTAGGATGTGGAATAGTGTGTTTTGTCAATAAAATAAATTAAAGAAAATTTTGCCTTTTTATATGTTTAATTGAAGAAATAATCAACCATCCAATCGATTACCAATAATCGTTAGTTGCAGCCCTAATACTTTTACTTATGTAAACAGCCATATGGAAATAAATGAATAAATAAAAATAGAAAAAATCCTGAAAGAAATGTATAATGAGCAACTGTTTTCAACACTGACAATAAGAAATGTTTCTTGAGCAGCAAATCATCATATTAGAATGATTTCTGAAGGATCATGTGACACTGAAGACTGGAGTAATGATGCTGAAAATTCAGCTTTGATCACAGGAATAAATTACATTTTAAAATATATTACAATAGAAAACAGTTCTTCTAAATTATAATATTTCACAATATTTCTGTTTTTACTATATATTGATCTAATAAATTCTGCCTTGGTGAACATGAGAAAATTTAGTAACACTTTATTTTAAGGTGACATAGTTACATGTTACTACATGTACTTACTCTAGTAATTATGCATAATTACAAGTAACTAACCCTATCCCTAACCATAACTCTATAGTAAGTACATGAGGTTAATTAATGTTACTCAGTACTTATTTGAGTACAATGTAACTACGTCACCTTAAAATAGTGTAGCCGAAACTTCTTTCAAAAACATAAAAAAATACAGAATTTACATTAATAATTTATAAATTACAGAAATTACAATAAAATTTTAAAATAATACAGAATATATAAAAACTTCACAGCGCATTATGCATATAATCTTAAAGACCCCCTGTGGTGAAAATCAAGCTTTTAATGTTGTTTATATGTCTATTGGTGTTTTTAATGTGCTTTAAGACAAACCATGTGCCAATTCATCAGTCGACACCATTTCTGATTATTTTCTTCTTAAAACTGCAGTGATCTATAGACAGTTTCAAAAATGCAGTTTGAAATTGACGGCGTTTCTGATGTCACAAACTACCTTGTGACCAATCACGTCAATGTGTGATCATCAATGAGTGGATCTCTGAACTGGTATGAGTGAGAGGAGGTAGTGCTAATTTGCATATTCATAGAACCGTGTATGCTAAATGAGGCAAGGGTGTAGAGTTACATTCAAGCTATTTTAAAGGTGCCCTAGAATCAAAAATTTAATTTACCTCGGCATAGTTGTATAACAAGAGTTCAGTACATGGAAAACACATACGTTGAGTTTCAAACTCCATTGCTTCCTCCTCCTTATGTAAATCTCATTTGTTTAAAAGACCTCCGAAAAACAGGCGAATATCAACATAACACTGACTGTTACGTAAAAGTCGGGATCATTAATATGTATGACCCCAACATTTGCATGTGCCAGCTCATGTTCAAGGCATTAGACAAGGGCAGCCAGTATTAACGTCTGGATCTGTGCACAGCTGAATCATCAGACTAGGTAAGCAAGCAAGAACAATAGTGAAAAATGGCAGATGGAGCAATAATAACTGACATGATCCATGATTACATGATATTTTTTGTGATATATTTGTAAATTGTTTTTTCTAAATGTTTTGTTAGCATGTTTGCTAATGTACTGTTAAATGTGGTTAAAGTTACCATCGTTTCTTACTGTATTCACAGAGATGAGAGCCATCGCTATTTTCATTTTTAAACACTTGCAGTCTGTATAATTCATTAACACAACTTCATTCTTTATAAATCTCTCCAACAGTGTAGCATTAGCTCGTTAGCCACAGAGCATAGCCTTAAACTCATTCAGAATCAAATGTAAACATCCAAATAAATACTATACTCACAGGAATCGATGCATGCATGCAGCATGAATGACAAACATCTTGTAAAGATCCATTTGAGGGTTATATTAGCTGTGTGAACTTTGTTTGTGCACTGTATAACTGCACTTACAGTCGAGAGCTCGGGAGGGCAGGGAGCGAGAGATTTAAAGGAGCTGCGCAGCCTCAATCGGTGCATAGTTAATGATGCCCCAAAATAGGCAGTTAAAAAAATTAATTATAAAAAATCTAAGGGGTATTTTGAGCTGAAACTTCACAGACACATTCAGGGGACACCTTAGACTTATATTACATCTTTTGAAAAGACGTTCTATAGCACCTTTAAATCACGAAGGCATGAAGATTTTTTTTCAAGGAAAAAAACTTTTAAAAATGTCATTTTGGTGATCAAAGATGACTTTTAAGGGTTAAAATGATTGACTACAGGGGGACTTTGAAGGTATATTATGAGGTGGTATAATTATGTTGCATTTGCTTTATAATTTCCACAAATTCATATGGTGTTTTTCTCAGGTCCGTGGGGAAGATGTATGGGCAGCGAGTGTGGTCCAGGTGGGAGTCAGAGTCGAGCGGTATGGTGCGCTCATGTGGAAGGCTGGACGACCCTTCACACAAACTGCCTTCAGGCCACAAGGCCAGCCAACCAGCAGAGCTGCTTCCGCGTCTGCGACTGGCACAAGGACCTGTACGACTGGCGACTAGGCGCATGGAACCAGTGCGTTCCCATATCACTGCGGACTGGCCGCACAGGTGTTTGCTTGCAGGGCGAAGAGGGCATCCAGATGCGGGAGGTGAACTGTGCGCTCAGGGCGGATGGCTCGGCGGCCGACGACGCCATCTGTGAGTACTTTGAGCCCAAACCCCGGCAGGAACAGGCCTGTCTCATTCCCTGCCCTCAAGACTGTGTGGTGACCGAGTTCACCCCCTGGACCACGTGCTCCAAGACCTGCGGGCTGGGCCTGCAGAACCGCATCCGCTCCGTAGTGGCGCCGCCACTTTTCGGTGGGCTTCCTTGCCCCAATCTGACAGAGTTCCAGACGTGTGCGCCAAGGACCTGCGACGGCAGAGAGACGGTGTTCAATCTGAGAGTGGGCGGCTGGAGCGAGTGCATGCTGCCACCACCACCACCACCGGAGCTGACCTCTTCTGCCGCCCCCGCACGCACTGTACGCCAAGCCCGGCGGCGGAAAGGCAAAGAGAGGAAAGGAAACAGAGACCCGGAGATGCGTGAGCTTATCAAGAACAAAAGGAACCGCAACAGGCTGAATCGACTAGAGGATGACCTCTGGAATATCGAAGTAGGCTACCAGTCTCGGCAAGTGGTTTGTGTACATCGAAACGGAACTACGGTATCACTCAGGTTAGTGACTTTTCCCATTAGAATTAAAGATCTAGTGGACTTATTATGACATGAATAAAATGAGGTTGTGTGGGATTGAAGTGCGATCTGTTCAGTACCATATAATCATAAAATAACTAAATGACCAAGTTATATATATATATCTATATATATTAGATATATATATATATATATATATATATATATATATATATATATCTAATATATATATATATATATATATATATATATATATATATATATATATATATATACAGTATATATTAGGGGTGGGAGGAAAAATCGATGCATCACGATTCTCTCTTGAATGATTCTGGATCGATTCTGAGAATTTAAGAATCGATTCTGAGCAGATTCTGAGCAGAGGGAGCGTTTTCAATTCATTCATATGGAAGTTGAGCTTCACTCTCGCGAGCCTGAAGATGCTCAACTTTCATAGGAATGAACTGAATACGCTCGCTCCGCGCCAGTGGACACGCACTGTCAGAAACAACCGTATTATGCTTTTTTCCATTTCCTCTTATACACACGCCACTCGAACCTTCTATAAAATAATCTTTCATATAGTTCGGAAAAGCTAGAGCGAATTACATGCGTGCCCATTGCGCGCTTGCAGCTTGCGCTTTCGCCCGCCGGTAGGCCTATTTTCCTTAAAAATGCTCTACGAAGGCATAATTTTATGTTGTTTGGAGTGCTGTGGGCTTATATTTTATAAATATGAAACTCATTGACAGGCTGCTTTCAATTTCCACCTGCGCTTTGTGAAGGACAAAGTGGCTGTGTGCGACTCTGTTTAAGTGTTTAAATGTAGCCTACTTGCATCTCAAAATGCTTTTATGACGCGAAATTAATGTAAACACAGTCAGTTAGATGTCTTAAGGGATTAATTGTTAATTGTTTGTAATGTTTCGTTGTTCCTCTTTATTATTGTTTATTAGGCTACTTGCTTTTATGTTTTGAAGCTGTTTATAGCCTATATTTAAAAAAAAATCTTACTTATAATTATAATTAAATTTATTAAATAAAAAATTTAAAAAAAGTTTCCGAAACGAATTAATTAATAAGAAAAAAATAATGGATCAAGAATCGTTTTGGAATTGGATCGTGACTCCCAGAATCGTAATCGGATCGGACCGTGAAGTGACTAAAAATTCCCACCCCTAATAAATAAATAAATAAATAAATATATATATATATATATATATATATATATATATATATATTGTTTGAAAAACTGACACTTTGGTAAATAAGAGTTAAGTGTTAAAGTTAAGTGTTAAACTTTGGTAAAGTTAAGAGTTAAAACTCAATAAGTTCAGAACACTCAAAACATTTAAGTAAACTAACTCATTTTGTTAAGTTAGTAGAACTTAAAATGTTTGTAACAAGTGGGGCGGGGCCGAGAGGTGTAGAAGCGGAGCAAGGTCAGTGTGCTGCACAGGTGTCTCTCATTAACAGTCACATCACCCAACTCATCATGATGTTAATTACATACAGTTCATTTACATAAATATCACATTGAGATCTTCATGGTTAAATGATAGATAAATAAATAACACATGATGTTATAACAATCAAAGAGACTATCATTATATATTTGCATTTATATAATCAAACAACATTCAGGATATATATGGTCTTAAAAGTTTTGCAGCCCATCCTCAATCTAACCACAGGCTCTACTCTTCAGCACAATGGTAACACTTCAAACCTAAAATAACAAACCCCCTGTAAATCCCAACATAACACAACATTAAACACTAACTTATGTCACCCTATGTTAATCTTGTGCAAAAACACACAAAATACACTTAATTGCAACATTTATTTTCCTTATACAGTCTGACACAAAGCATGCTGGGAATAAGAAATCTGTTTCAACTCAGTCGTATTAAGTTCAGCCTAATACAATCAAATTTTGAGGTTACGCAACTTTTTTCTATTCAGTACAATTAACTTTCATTAATATTTGATTGAAACAAACTAATTTCATTTAATTTATTTCACTGTTCAGTTTTACAGTGTATTATTACCTTATTTTAATTATTAGTGTTAATAATAATAATTGTCATTCATATCAATGTATTCAAAATACATCAAAAATGCAATTTGCACAAAACACATTTTCTTTGATCAGCATGTTTGCAATTTCTTAATTATTAATATTTATTTAAATATTTTATTTTCATTAGTTCATGTTGTAAAATGTCTTCAATATAATTAATTTTATATTAATTAATATTAATTCTTTTTTATTTATTTTCTAAATATTTTTTTTAAATATTAATTAATTGATAATTGTTTGATTAGATTTGAATAGCTATTTATATTATAGATATTTTCATACTCGCCTGTATGCAAGGTGTTACAAAATATTATTTGATGGTTACACCACAATTTAGTTTTCCATGGACACACTCTTATGTCATTGACCCTGACATAAATTTTTATATGGTGTCTAATAAGGGTGGTCGATTCTTATAAGCAACTTATGTGCTTATATTACGCTTGAGGCTTTCTCAATCTGGTCACTTTTATGTCTACATAATAAAAGGAATCCGTTACGCATCGCTTTCTCTTGAGCCGCATCTCTTTTGTTGTAGTGCTAATAGTTCTCAGGCTAATAGCAGTTAAATGAGTCCTAAAACTCGGGATTCCGGCAGATTCTCGAACTCCATCAGCCGCTGACAGTAAGAGGATGACGGCTACGTGACTCGTCTGGGTCTCCGCTGTGCTGTCAAAGCACTCCCACGCTTGATGTCTATTTTCAACTGTGGAAATGACAACTGTATATTCCCCAGCAGCAGATTGTGTGACACGGCAGGAGTCTATGCCAGCACTTTCAACCAAGTATTAAATGTTCAAGAGTTTTGTAGTTATTTAAAAAAGTTTTGGTGCAGCCTTATAGGTTGTGTATCTCAGGCATACAGTGTTTGGCCTTTGATGTTTGTTCAAGCTCAGGAACATGGGAAGAGTTGAAAGAAAAACATTCAGAGTGTTTCAGCCTGAGGTTTCTCCAGGTAATGTTAAGTTTACAGCAACATTTTAATAGCCAGCATTGAGGATAAAGCAATTCATTACTTAGCGTTTGTCAGTATAGTAAACCCAACCGTTCTTGGTGTAATATCTTGCAAGACATCTTATGTGTTGTACTAGCTGACTTTAGACAAACACTCTAAAACTGAACATCATATTCCTTTGCTCAGTGTTGCTAAAATGTTATGCATACTCTTGCATTGCTGAATTTAGAATTTCCTGCTAATTTTATTTAGGATTTGATGGACTTCTCAGTGGTGCACAGAGGTTCTCCTGAATTCCCACAATTGAGTTATTTTTACATTAAAGGAGAAACATCATTCTCATTTAAATGGAAATGATGGTGACCTCATTCCATCAACAAGCTATAAACAACAGCTCACCAAAAATGTGCTATCCTGTGTTTATAAACAATGCATGTTAGTAATATTGAGAAATGCAGCAATGCGCATTTTAGCAGATCAACACAGTTTTATTGATACCAATTTGATGCTCAAGAAAACTCAAATACAGCCCCTTTTTTCGTGTTGAATATTTTGTTATACATTTATGTAGATAAAATGGTTCGCAAGCTTTATTAATTTGAACTTCTTGAACAAACATGGTGTTAAGAGTTGGTAAGTTTGATTCATGTCCGTTCATCAGTTCAAACTGTCAATTTCAGAGTTGATTCGAGATTGAATCAGTAATTCATTTGTATCATTACTCAAAATTGTCCTCAGATCAGAAGTCTCTGTGCTGTATTTCTTATATTATAACAATTAAAAGTTTTAAAATATAACTGTATTTTATCAACATAATTAGGCTGTTTATTTCATATAGAAGCTTGAAAATGAAATAAAAATAAAAAAGGTAATTGTCACTTTTTATCTCGACTTTTTATCTTCTTTTTTCTTAGAATTATTTTTCTTAGACTTAAAAAGTCAGAATTGCGTGTTATAAAGTCAGAATTGCATGATATAAAGTCAGAATTGTGTGATATAAAGTCAGAATCGCATGTTATTAAATCAGAATTGTGTGATATAAGGTCAGAATCGCATGTTATTAAATCAGAATTGCATGATATAAAGTCAGAATCGCATGTTATAAAATCAGAATTGCATGTTATAAAGTCAGAATTGCATGTTATAAAATCAGAATTGTGTGATATAAGGTCAGAATCGCATGTTATTAAATCAGAATTGCATGATATAAAGTCAGAATCGCATGTTATAAAATCAGAATTGCATGTTATAAAGTCAGAATTGCATGTTATAAAATCAGAATTGCATGTTATAAAGTCAGAATTGCATGATATAAAGTCAGAATTGTGTGATGTAAGGTCAGAATCGCATGTTATTAAATCATATTTGCATGTTATAAAGTCAGAATTGCAAGTTATAAAATCAGAATTGCATGTTATAAAGTCAGAATTATGTGAGATATAAGATCAGAATTGCGTGTTATAAAGTCAGAATTGTGATATATAATGCCAGAATTTCATATTATAAAGTCAGATTTGCTTTTATATCTTGCAAAAAGTCAGAGTTGTGAGATAAAAAGTCGCAATTACCTTTTTAAATTTTTTATTAAGTGGTGGAAACAAGCTTCCATAATTTCAGACATTTATTGTTGTATTGGTGAATAGAGATTAAACTTATTAACTTATCATTCTTGCTTGTTAATCAATTATGAATACATTTTTGCCCAACCCTATAGTGACAATTTTGACAGTAGCCTTGTTTATTTTAAAAAACACAGTCACTATTTAAGCCACAGACTGACATACTCTCCATTTCTGCCAAATACAGTTTACCTACGGCTACTATCAGTTTTATACCTCAGAAAGTTATTGTGCTGCAATATGGTGTCATTATGTTGCCAGATTTTTCAATGATTTTGAGACATCTTAATCTGGGTTTAAAGTGGGTGGAAAACAGTGCCAGCTTTGAAGTTTATGTGTTTAAGAGTCCGTGCTGCCCTGAGGTGAGTTTGGCAGCCGCGGCACCTAAATGAGCGGTTGCTAAATGAAGCTACGCTGGAAAGGAAGCAGCCTGTAATTAGCTGTAATAGCTCGTCAGCTGCATTGCTTACTGAGAAAATAAGAGACCAGGAGAAATTGCTGCATTTACACTGCTCAGCATTAAGTTACAGGCCACTGAAAGTTACAAAAGCTGTTCAACTGCAAACTGAGTTAAGTTAAGCTAACAAAAACATGTTATTAAAGTATTCAAAGATAAAGTGCTGTTGTGGTACTATAGTACAGTGAGGATATCAGGGGTTCCAGGCTTTATTTATCAGTTGAACCCCTGGCCTATTTTAATTTTATTTTATTTTATTTTATTTTATTTTATTTTATTTTATTTTATTTTATTTTATTTCATTATTTTTGTTTTATTTTATTTTTGTTTTTTTATTTTATTATTTCATTTAATTTTTTATTTATTTATTTATTTTAATTTATTTTATTTTATTTTACTCAGACAGTAAATAGGATGAAAAATAGTAATTATTGATTATTGATATTTATTTATTTATTATCTATCTATCTATCTATCTATCTATCTATCTATCTATCTATCTATCTATCTATCTATCTATCTATCTATCATATTAATAATATATTATTTATTATGTTTTTTTTTAATCTTATGTATTTTATTATTAAATCAAAAATTAAAAAAATATATCATATATTGTAATATATAATATGCATATTATAATATTTATATTTTTGTCATTTATTTTGGTATAATTCTCTAATTTGAGTAGAAAGGTTTTAATTCCATTGAAATGTGTACTTCTTAACTGTAAAATAATTATCTTGTCATTTTGACTGACCAGTCTTTCTACCGCTCTGTCCTGTATCAGCCAGTGTCCCCACTGGAGTCTTCCGGAGACTTACCAGTCCTGCCTGATGCCTAAAGACTGTGTGGTCAGTGAATGGAGCATGTGGGGCTCCTGCACCAAGTCCTGCTCAGACCCCAGCGTTCCTCAGGGCATACGCTCCCGCGGCAGACAGCTGGTACGGCTTCCTACTGGAGGTGGGTCCGAGTGCCCCAACCTGGAGGAAAGTCAGACCTGTGAACCTGAAGGAAATGGGGTGCCGCCCTGTGCTGCGTAAGTACCATGGACATGCTAGTACTGTGTTTCTCGGTAGCACTTATTTTAATAGTGTATATACATTATTGAGCGATGCTACTGTATTCTGTAAGATGTGATAGCATAGATCTCATACTATTTTTTCCTCCTCAGTTTTCAGTACTGACCGTTGCAATGCATAATTCAGTGGATTTACCCCCCATTTCAATGCTGTTTTGTTATTCGTTATTTCCGCAGGGCCAGTAAAAACATTGGCAGGACATGTAAAAATCTGCTAGTACTGCTGGCTCAATAGGGTCAGCAGGAAAAATCTATATTGTTGATCCTGTGATATCTGTATGCAACAGTCAGTATGAGTGCTTTTGAATTGCAGATATAACATGTTTTTATTTAGACATGACAGCCAGGCACGTCCTGATATTGCTGAGTTAGATGCGTTCCTGGGTCAACATATTTTGTTGATCCTGGAACAACATTCTAGTCTGAAAATTGAATCTTAACCCTATTCCTACCCCTAAACCTAACCCTACCCATAAGTTATCACAAAAATCAGAGGGAAATGATAGATGAATAACACTGATGTAAAAGCACCAATTCATGATTTTAAGCCTAAACTTGACATAATCTGTAAACTTGTCCCTGAAATCTGATTGGTTGATTTGAATGTTGTTCCAGGATCAACAAAAATGTTGACCCAGGAACATGTTAATCTCAACAACATCAGGTTATGTGACAGCCAGCATCAGTGTGCTCTCCTATCACTGCTTGGGATCAAAGGATTTCATTTAGATGGTTTTGTGTCTCTGAAAATGCATCGCATACTTGGAGAGTTGATATGATGTGATATACGGCAACAAACTGATGTCATCTTGTCATATCTCATTATGTGTCAACCCAAAGGAAACATTGTTGCTAGAGTTGTTATTTCGGAGCTCAAAAGATTTAATGTGGTTCCTAGCAAGTCTGTCATTGAAGTTTCAAGATGTTTCTCCTTCAGAGAAATCAGATTAGTAACAAATGAGACAATTATTGACGTACAGTAAAAGTACAGAGCCATAAAATACATAGGCTCATTGAAAAATCATGCCTCTACCTTTGTTTTTGAAAAACTCAAAAAACCTTTTATACAGTTCATTGCAGTTTACAGTTGGAATGAACACGAGTGGCAGTAAAACACCAACAACTATTCCTATTCACACAAATTATGATATATAACTTTTACCAGTGCATGATTTTTAAACTAAAACATTTTGACATTGGCATCACATAACCAGCTCCATATGTATGGCTTTCTAACGTAGTAAACTTACTCAGTACCTCATCTATTACAGGATTGCACTTGTGATGCAGCACTCTGGCATGAGCATGATAAAAGAACTCAAAGACTTGTTGATGAATGACAGATGAATGTGAATCCGGCAACGTTTTATTACGCTGGTTGTGAACATGAATCTGACAATGTTTAAGTGCATTGGTTGTTCGTCAAATCCCATGTTACGAGGATGTAAACACTTTTCACAAGTTGAAATTACGACATGGAGTTGCATGGTGCAACTTTATTGTTTGTGGTCATGTGACCCAGGGTGGTGAATCCCTGCAACTAATTTTTAAGCTAGATGGCGAGAGAGTTTGAGTTAACATATAAACAAAATAATTATTTTTCTTTTGTTTGTGATATTGTGATATTACTTTTTTTTTATTCATTTCATATGAAGTTTAAATAAGATTCATGGGAAAGAAATGTGTTTAATAGTAGATATGAAGAGTTCAGATGCGAAAACCTCAAAGTCCCTTTAAAGGTGCCATCGAACGTTTTTTTACAAGATGTAATATAAGTCTAAGGTGTCCCCTGAATGTGTCTGTGAAGTTTCAACTCAAAATACCCCATAGATTTTTTTTAATATTTTTTTTTTTTTAACTGCCTATTTTGGGGCATAATTAGAAATGCACCAATTCAGGCTGTGGCCTCTTTAATTCCTCACGCTCCCCGCCCCCGGAGCTCGCGCTTGCCTTAAACAGCATAAACAAAGTTCACACAGCTAATATGGATGAGCAAAATGGATCTTTACAAGATGTTCGTCATGCATGTAGGTATAGTATTTATTTGGATGTTTACATTTGATTCTGAATGAGTTTGATAGTGCTCCGTGGCTAACAGAGATTTATAAAGAATGAAGTTGTGTTTATGAATTATACAGACTGCAAGTGTTTAAAAATGAAAATAGCGACGGCTCTCGTCTCTGTGAATACATTAAGAAACGATGGTAACTTTAACCACATTTAACAGTACATTAGCAACATGCTAATGAAACATTTAGAAAGACAATTTACAAATATCACAAAAAATATCATGATATCATGGATCATGTCAGTTATTATTGCTCCATCTGCCATTTTTCGCTATTGTTCTTACTTGCTTACCTTGTCTGATGATTCAGCTGTGCACAGATCCAGATGTCCTGCCTTTGTCTAATGCCTTTAACATGGGCTGGCATATGCAAATATTGGGGGCATACATATTAATGATCCCAACCGGGTGTGCCTCATACGTCCTGAAAAGTGAAGCTGCGGGCTCTTTGATCGCCCCCTGGAGGCTGGATGCAGTACAGGTCATAAACCCCGCCCGCTCAATGCAGACGAATGAGACTTAAGTTAAAACATAAAAATAAATTCTGCTTCAAATAAAATTTTCTGAAAGATGGTTCTGGTCATTTAAGGTAGTTGTTATCACGCTGATTTATATTCAATTGTTCGTTTTTGTGATAAGTTTGATTTTAGCTAGCAATTTGGTGCTATAGAAACGGGGCGTGTCATCGTGATTCACAGTTGATTGACAGCTCGTCTGAGGACTGTCGGAGCTTCGAGGGGAGAGTGAAGATAAATAAATAACCGATTATTTCACAGCGTTATTTCACACCGACAAATTGAGCTGTTCAGCAGTAAACTGTGCTAACTGACCTACAGGATCTGACGGATATCTGAGCTTTTCTCGGTAACGTTAAATGTGGGCTTCATAAGCTAATTAATAAACGTTATTAGTTAAGATAACTCGCCTAACGTTAGCCAAGACGGAAAAAAGCAGGTGATCGTTATCTGGCAGTTACTAATTATTTTTATAGGTACAAAATAATAATTAGCAGGATAAAACTAATGATAGCTTACTCTATTAATTATAGAGCACTGTCTACAGCAATCAATCTCCTGTAACGTAAGTTTAAGCCTTTTATTTAAAATTGTTTCTAGTGGCATATTATATTGAGTTTATCTACTGCATTTGCTGTTTCAAAAATATTATTGCTCTAGAAGCAGAATAGTCTATTATTTTATAGGTAGAATTTTAAATTACTTATAATTTATATAGCCTATTTAAAATACATCAATGATGACGCAGCCGTCTGGGCAGAAGTTTGATACCGCGACACTTACACATCGATACTGAAAAAACAGTATTTTTCAGGCTGGATCAAGCTAATAGCGCATGCGCAGTCCTAAATGCACGTCTCTTGTGTCTCATTTCGGAGGCGCATCTGACTGTTTCTATAGGAACCGGAGCTTCTAACGGCCGCTGCAGTGACGCGATGACTTTACCAATCAGCGATTGCCTCTTATTTAGAAGGCGGCACTTATTCCGCCATATTGCGCATTGCACTTTCTCCCATTCAAAACAATAGGAGTGATGTAGTCTTTGGTTTAGGTTCCGTAATTTCACTTTAATGGCAATGAAACGGTTATTAGTCAGTTATTGAAATGCCTTATTTTCAAAAATGTCCCTTTAGTCAATCCATTGGTATTTAACAAACTTGAATTTCTTTTGCTGCAAAACCAGCTAAATCCTCTTTTGACAAAAAGACATAGTAGAACGTCAGTTTCTGTCAGTGTTTACTTGCAACTCGTGAAATCCTGTCATTGCCACTGTAACGATGGACAAAACATGATAAAAACTTGCAGCTCTTATGATGTGGTGGATGCCACGCTGCATTGTCATGGTAACATTTAAGTTGAAGATAATGAGGAAATTATGTTGCTCTATTATGACATGCAAGTGCCCTGCTCCCTCCAAAGTCCCCACTTCAAGTACTATTCCCTTTGGAGTGAGTAGGGCATAGGGGTGCTCACTTCCGACTGGAATTTGCCCATAACATCATTATGCAGAAATGTCGCCACAGACACATTTCTCCAATGAGCTTGGTTTGAGAATGAATGTGAATAGAAGCACAGATCATCTGTTCTGTTAGAATTTGATGAGAAATGTTTGAGCTCACATTAAAATATTTGACTTTGGCATCTTGGCAAATCTGATCACAGTTCTCTAGAGGAATATAGTCTTTTTCTTTGGAGGAGAATCTGAGAAGCAGGAGCATTGTGTAACTGAAAAATATTATTTTAAGCTAATTCGAAATCAATTTAATCTCTGCCGTCAAGGAGATACAATTGAGATATTAAAGAGATCTCATGTGGGATTTTCCTATCCTACGGGCATGTACATGAAACAAGTACTAAAAACAGCAGTCACTTCTCAGCATGGCCAACTGTAATGCTTTCATGCTCTTCATGGAGAAATGCCGGCGTGGAGCAGGAGGCCCTGTCGGGAGGCGGTTGACCCCTGCTCTGCGTGAGCGGCGGTGCCAGTGAGAGTCAGCACATGAGCATATGGAAACGGGGTGAGACGGATCGGGCTGGTCTGTGGTCCCGAGCCAAGAGAAATGCACTGACAAATGGAAGTGATCTTAAGACGGTGACGGTGCTCTAATCTCGTTCTCTCACAGATGGCCCACACTGGCACAATCATCACAGGACACACGGCGCTTTCTGAGTCTCCCACGTATTGTGAATAGGTAGCTCGAAAAGATAGTGTTTTGCAGTTCTGTTTCGCACTATTACGAAAGTAGGAAAGAGAAATCACAAATGACATCTGTTTAATATCTCAGTTTCAGCAATAGGATTAAATGGAGGTTGAACTGAGATTCTGAAGTCTTCTGCTTCTCAGATTATGAAACACACAAGTTACAGTATAATACTGTATGTCTCTCCCTTAAGGTTTTAGAAGAGATTTCAATTGCTGTGTGCCTTTCCAAATGCTTTTATATTCCAGTTAAATTCCTGAATTTGATTTTTTTTTTTCAGGTTTTTCATCTGATATTTATATTTTATTTCTGTTTTATTTCAATTACTGAAAATGAACTTAACTGCTAAAAGTTAAGTAGTGTTTACTTACTGCTGCAAGTCTCAAATTCTTCCAAGATCCATTTTTTCAAGCATTCAACCATTTGTTTGGAGGCTCTTTGTTTATCATTTGTAATGTCTCTTGCTACAGTACATGACAGTGACGCATAACCTAAATGTATGAACATTGTTTTTTGGTGAAGATTTATTACAGCTACAGTATGTGTGACCCAAAGCACAGATTTAGGACATAATAGCCTGTCTAATGTTTTTCATGTTAATTTTAGTTATGCCTGGAGGACCACAGAATGGAGTGAATGTCGCGTTGACGCGCTGCTCAGTCAGCAGGACCGGCGGCGTGGGAATCAGACTGGACTGTGTGGTGGAGGTGTGCAGAGCAGGGAAGTGTACTGCGTCCAGGCCAATGCAGAACTTCTCAGTTACATCAATAACAACAAAGACAAACAAGGTACAGGCTTCTATTTGACAGTGTAAAATTACACAAGTATGTCATTTTTACTCACAAACATACAAAAGTTTTTTTTCTGAGCCAGTCACCTGAAAAAAACTGTGATTGGCTGATGGCACAAGAATGTGTTCAGTCCCAAACCATGAAAACTGCGAAGACTGACTATCCTGAGCTGTGATAAATATTTATAATAATAATAACAATATTGATTGATCGATTGATTGATTGATCCAAAAATTGGTCACTAGCAAAACATCTGCTATAATAACATTACATTTTGTGATTTATATGTTGCTTTGCAAAAAATAAAAAAATAAATATATATATATATATATAATGATATTGATTTGATATTGATATTGATTGATATTGAAATATATTGATATTGAAATTCCGAGGATCCTCGACATTGGAACAGTCCTTTGACGGATGTTGATGACGTAGCATCATCGAAATTCTGGCTTCCGAGGATCCTTCCTTGACATTATATATATATATATTTGTTAGATTTGATGCCATGAACAAATCTTCATAAGTTTTTATGAATCTATTAGAGAATCTTTATCATTTCCTTTTGATTCCATAAATAAATTTAAGTTTCATATGGCGCTGATAATGTAAATGGTTCTTCATGAGAAGAGAGGCTTTTGCTAAAGTGCTTTTTTGCTAAAAATCCTTCTTTCCCTCCTTCCTTCCTTCCTTCCTTCCTTCCTTCCTTCCTTCCTTCCTTCCTTCCTTCCTTCCTTCCTTCCTTCCTTCCTTCCTTCCTTCCTTCCTTCCTTCCTTCCTTCCTTCCTTCCTTCTTTTCTTTTGTACCGTCTTTCTTTCCTTCCTTCCTTTTTTACTACTCCTTCCTTCCTTCCTTACTACTGTCTTTAATTCCTTCCTTCCTTCCTTCAAAAAATAGGTCACCAGTAAATTTACTATAAAAACATTACATTTTGTAATTTACATTTTGTTTTTCAAAAATGTTTGTCTAAACTCTAAGAACAATGCAATTACTAGAATACAGTACATGGATCTATCTCTTACGTTCTTTCTCTTTCCCTGCCTTCATCCATTGATTTCCTTCCTTCATGCCTGCCTTCATTCCGTCCTTCCTGCCTGCCTGCCTTCATTCCTTCCTTCCTTCCTGCCTTCTTTCATTCCTTCCTTCTGACCTTCCTACCTTCCTTCCGTCCGTCCTCCAAAAAATAGGTCACTAGTAAAATTACTATAAAAACATGATATTTGTTGCTTTGCAGAAATGTTTATACCATTTAAAATAATGTAAATACTAGAATACAGTACATGGATCTATCTCTTATGTTCTTTCTCTTTCCCCTGCCTTCTCTGTCTGTCACCCATGCGCATATGCTTGTAAATCTCTTACTCTGTTGTAAATATTGCATCAGCATTTCTTTGCATGCTCTCCACACACACACACACACACACACACACACACACACACACACACACACACACACACACACACACACACACACACACACACACACACACACACACACACACACACACACACACACACACACACCATCACTTGATTAGTGGCCCACCCATCTTCATAGAAAATACCTTTTTTATCTCTCTTCCTCCTGCTCGCTCTTTTGATGCTCAGAACTGTATGGTGAGCATATTGAAACTTATCGTAACGCACATGTCCCCGCACATTAGAGCAGATGAGCGCTGACTGCATGAAAAGCTCTGGTTAAAGAACCGCTATTAAAACAGGCCACTGGTGGAGCTGCGTATGGTGGGAAATCTGTGCCCTTATCAGCATGGTGCAGGAGATGCCTCACTTCACTGGGGGGTAATCTGCACCGCTGACAGCAGATACATGAACGCAGACGGTGCAGAAAGTTGAAGGGAAAATGTGCTGGAGCGTTAGTCAACTGATGGAGTCATGATGTTCTCTCCCTGGGAGGATGTTGTCAGCTTCAAGATTCTTTGATGTGATGAAACCTTCATCAAATCTATCTGGAAGTGATGCTCATTTACATTTTCTTCTAAGAATACAACATTGCTCTCATAGCACGAACAGAACGTTATTTCCCACAGGTGGCCTCACTGTCTTAAAATCAAGAGTTTCCTAAAGGATGTTAAAGTGAATAACATAGGATAACTTTTCTTACAATTTGATTCCATAAAGGAACCTTTAAAAGTTTCATTTAAGCAAAAATGTATAAGTTCTATTTGATTCCATATTAGAATCTTTATCAGTTCCATTTGAAACCATAAGAGAATCTTTATAAGATTCATATGATGTCATAAGTGACTTTTTATTACTTCAGTTTGATTCCAAAAGAAAATAGTTGTGTTCCTTTTGGTTCCGTAAGAAAGTTTTATATGATGCCATAAGTAAATCTTTTTAAGTTCAAGTTGAATCCCTAAGAGAATATTTATAAGTTCTATTTGATTCCATTAAAGATATTTTTTATACATTTCATATGATGTCATAAGCGAATCTTTATAAGATAAATTTGATTCTATAACATAATCTTTATACTGTAAGTTTCATATGATGCCATAACTTAATCTTTATAAGTTTCATTTGATGCTATAAGGCAGGGGTGGGGAACGTTGATCCTGGAGAGCCATTGTCCTGCAGAGTTTAGCTCCAACCCTAATTAAACACAACTGAAGCTAATCAAGGTCTTTAGGATTACTAAAATTACATGCAGGTGAGTATTTTTTTCAAACTCTGCAGGACAATGACCCTCCAGGATCAACGTTCCCCACCCCTGCTATAAGGGAATCTTTATACTTTAAGCTTTATGCCATAAGTAAACCTTTATAAGTTCCATATGAAGCTATAAGACAATCGTTGTACATTTCATATGATGCTGTAAATGAATCTTAATAATCTTCACAAGAGAATCTTAATAAGTTACATTTGATTTCACAATATAATCAGTTTAAAGTTCCATATGATGCTATAGGAGAATATTTAAGTTTAATATAATGTCATAAGAGAATCCTTGAGTTCCATATAATGCAGAAAATGAAAATAGTTCTTGATGAGAAGAGAATTCCTTGCTAGGTGCTACAAAAAAACCATTGAAGAAGCTTGATTGTTGAGAGTGTTCGAGGAATCCTGTGGCTTTTGACTGTCTGAGATTTGGGCACAAGTAAAAGCTAACCGGCTTATAACTCACATTATCACATTACTGTCTGAATGAAAGTCAATGAAGGCGATGCCTTAGTACCCTGAATAAACTGCCATGAAATTCGATTGGATTTGGAGTCTACTTTGAAAAAATGTCTGTTTTATAAGGGAATTCAACCAAATGTGACAGAAACCAAAAAGTTGGACTGGAGGCATGGACTGTTTGGCACTGCTGGTAAATGACAATGCTTTCTGTTGTTTTGACAGATAAAAATAAGTTGGCTGGTCGATTCATTTCATGAAAAAAATGAGAAAATAAAAGGTAAAAATCGACAGAGAGCTGTGAGTGAGGATTTAAGGAGAGAAACAAGAGTTTTTAATATTCTACTGACAGATAAGAGTACAGCATGATGGAAAATGTACAACCTAGTCCATCCAAATGACAGAAAATCTTTATTTCTAATGCAACCCCTCAGTGTAACCATGCCTTTATGCTGCTAAAAAGTATATTTTTGATGACCATTCAAAAGTGGCTGTGCATTGTGATTAAATGGATATAATTTTATTTGTAGTGTATTTTTTCGAGGGCTCTTAAAAGGTCAAATGGGCTTATATTTTCTCTTATCTGCTGCATTTGACGTCACAGCTCAGGATAGTTAAAGCTAACCAGCTTATGCCTTGCATTATCCCTTTAGAGCTGAAATATTCTGTAAATAGTCACAGTATAGAGCTCATAGTTATAGTATTTGTATTTGTCCCTTCTGAATGATGCTTATTAGCAGTAGTTCGCTGGAGTTGGTGTTTGTGTGTTTTGTAGAAGGTCAGTCTCCAAATGGCCAGGTGCCTAGTGTCCCTCCTCTCCTGTCTATCACCTTTGAGATCTCAGGTAAGATTTTTAACACCTTTAAAGGAATGTTTTAGGTATCTTTCATGTACCAATATTGTTTTGAAAGTATAACCAACACTTAAGCACAATGATTGACTGTGATTATCAAAAGCATGCCACAGATTAAGTACATGGACATTTAGTTGAAAAAAATTAATTAAATTTTATTTTATTTTACTCTATCTTTTCCTTTCTGTGTCTGAAATGATGGTCTTTGTTTGATCAAATCTCTTTGCCTAAGGCATGTTTACATATTTTGTTCGCTTAGTCTGTTTACTTTCTGTATTTTTGTAAGTGTTTGTGTCCATAGAGAGCTCATTACAAGCGTATGTACTGATGCAACAGCCTGTGTTTTAGTCAACGCTCTCCTCTGGGCACCAGACAAGTGACAGAGATTGATTGCCAATGACTGCCCTGCTGACAGCTCCTTACTATATGCTCTTCCTCAATAGAAACGAAGAAGCATTTTAAACTAGACCATTCTACCTTAGATTTCATGAGCTTTATAACATAGAGCGAAGCCAGACTGCAGTTATTTTACTAATCATGCATATATCGATATGTACAATACTGTTCAAAAGTTTGGGATCAGTACGATTTTTTTTAAAGAATTAATAAACTTAATTAACTTTTATTCAGCAAGAACACATTAAATTAATCAACAGTAACATTAAAGATATTTATAATGTTACAGAAGATTTCCGTTTTAAATATTTACCGATCAGGCATAACATTATGACCACTGACAGATGATTATAACACTGATTATCTCTTCATCACGGCACCTGTTAGTGGGTGGGATATAATAGGCAGCCAGTGAACATTTTGTCCTCAAAGTTGAAAGCAGGAAAAAGGATTTGAGCGAGTTTGACAAGGGCCAAATTGTGATGGCTAGACGACTGGGTCAGAGCATCTCCAAACTGCAGCTCTTTTGGGGTGTTCCCGGTCTGCAGTGGTCAGTATCTTTAAAAAGTGCTCCAAGGAAGGAACAGTGGTGAACTGGAGACAGGGTCAGGGTCGGCCAAGGCTCATTGACGCACATGGGAAGCGAAGGCTGGCCCGTGTGGTCCGATCCAACAGACAAGCTACTGTAGCTCAAACTGTTCAAGAAGTTAATGCTGGTTCTGATAGAAAGGTGTCAGAATACACAGTGCGTCAGTTTGTTGCGTATGGAGCTGAATAGCCGCAGACCAGCCATGCCCATGCTGACCCCTGTCCAACGCCGAAAGTGCCAACAGTGGACACGTGAGCATCAGAACTGGAACACGGAGCAATGGAAGAAGGTGGCCTGGTCTGATGAATCACATTTTCTTTTACATCACGTGAATGGATGGGTGCGTGTGCGTCGCTTACCTGGGGAACACATGGCACCAGGATGCACTATGGGAAGAAGGCAAGCCGGCGGAGGCAGTGTGATGCTTTGGGCAATGTTCTGCTGGGAAACCTTGGGTCCTGCCATCCAGGTGGATGTTACTTTGACACGTACCACCTACCTAAGCATTGTTGCAGACCGTGTACACCCTTTCATGGAAACGGTACTCCCTGGTGGCTGTGGCCTCTTTCAGCAGGATAATAATGTCCTGCCACAAAGCAAAAATGGTTCAGGAATGGTTTGAGGAGCACAACAACGAGTTTGAGGTGTTGACTTGGCCTCCAAATTCCCCAGATCTCAATCCAGTCGAGCATCTGCGGGATGTGCTGAACAAACAAGTTCGATCCATGGAGGCTCCACCTCACAACTTACAGGACTTAAAGGATCTGCTGCTAACATCTTGGTGTCAGATACAACAGCACACCTTCAGGGGTCTAGAGGAGTCCATGCCTTGACGGGTCAGGGCTGTTTTGGCAGCAAAAGACACACAATATTAGGAAGGTGGTCATAATGTAATGCCTGATTGGTGTGTGCTGTTCTTTTGACCTTTCTATTCAAAGAATTCTTACAAATGTGTCAAAAATATGAAGCAGCACAATGTTTTCAACATTAATAATAATAATAATAATAAATGTTTCTTGAGCAGCAAATCAGCAAATTAGAATGATTTCTTAAGGATCATGTGACACTGAAGACTGGAGTAATGATGCTGAAAATTCAGATTTGCGTCACAGAAATAAATTCCATTTTAAAATATATTTGAATAGAAAACAATTATTTTAAATGGTAATAATATTTCACACTATTACTGTTTTTACTGTATTACTGATCAAATAAATGCAGTGAGCAGAAGAAACTTCTTTTAAAATCTTTTTTTTTTTTTTTTCAATCTTACCAACCTCAAACTTTTGTACGGTATCAATAAATCGCAAGGCCACCTCGGGTTTTTCATCTATTTTCAAACAGCTACCGAATACCAAATCATTCTCATGCTCGAAGCTAAGCCTGTCCACCTGAGTTTGTCAAAGCAGGCACACACTGCAAACTTTGATTAGAAAGAAAGTTTGCGCAGAAGGTCTAGACCATCTGGCACATAAACAAGGACAACCTGTGCAGTGTTATGCTAACTTAGATGATGGTGCATTACACTGAAATCTGTCTCTCTATTAATTTCGGGAACATGCGGCACTAGAACAGTTGAACTGGGTGAACTGTTATTCCCCCTGCTCGTTTTCCAGAGTTCAAACAATTTTTGTTTTTTTGAAGGTCTGTGGCGCAGTCAATCTTCTTGTACTTTTTAGCTCACAATCTGTGCATGTGGAGAACATTTCGTTTTAGAAATCTCTAGAGAGCAGAACTCACCACATATCAGTATGGGAGAGCTCCACGAGAAGAGTTTACCTCGCTTTGATACAAACGCAGCAGTCATGTCACCTGTCACCCATCAAGCCGACAGGAAAATCCTGTGTTAAAACATTAATGCATTACTGTTGTTTATGTTTTGAGTTTGGATTTTATAGTTTCACACTGAGTCCAGATAGGATTTACGGATTTGGTTCACATTGATTATCCCAGGTGAAATCCCAGGTGAATAGGGTTAAAAATGAATAGATATAACCACATTCCACCCATGGATTGATTGATTGATTGATTGATTGATTGATTGATTGATTGATTGATTGATTGATTGATTGATTGATTGATTGATTGATTGATTGATTGATTGATCATCCATCCAAGGTGAATAGGGTAAAAAAAATAAAAAATAATACAACTAATATATCACCATATTTCAATAATGGATTGATTACATTAGTGTTACATATGCATATGAGGCATTAACTAATTAAATGTGCACTAATGTTCAGACCAGAACTCTTAACATTGGATAAAGCCAGGTTCAAATTTGTTTCATTTTGTTGACATAATTCTACTGAAGTGAAGATTTCTGGCTCAGTACAGGAGATAAAACTAATTTTGAGAAAACAGCAATCTACAGTCTTTGCAATCTACAAATGTGAATAGATAAAGTGCAGTAAAATAAACATTTAAGTCTATTTTAGATGTTTTCTTTCCACTGGTCTGAAACAACATGTTGTGAAAAGCCAAATTGCCCAAAATCTCACAATTGACCAGTGCATCAATAAACAACGTTTTTGCATGTCTTATTTCTTTTAATTACTATTATTAATTATTATTATTATTATTATTATTTATTATTATTCAAGAATTATTTTATTTCATTTTATCATTTATTTTTAGAATTGTTAACTGGAAACATGATCAAATTAGTCAAAATATTGAATAAAAAAAATGTTGTGCATTTAAATTATGATAAAATCTGTGGAGATTCTGGTTTTCTCCTGTTTTTCCTTAGCTGAGATGCAACTGGGAATGGATATTCTTCGGAGTGTGTTAAATGTGGCCATTTGTTGTTTCCTGCAGTTACATAAACCTAATTGTCCGCCATGTGTCGTCCCCATGTGCGAGTCTTATTGCAGTGTTTTAATGTATGTGTTTGTGTTATAGCATCACAACCCGTAGACATTCGGCTCTGCAAGGGAACGTCTCCAAGTACCACGCAGCTGTGTCACATCCCGTGCCCTGTGGAGTGTGAACTGTCCCCGTGGGGCGCCTGGGGGCCCTGCACCTTTGAGAATTGTGATGAACGGGTTGTGAAGAAAGGTAAACATGACTGAAACAATAATATATTCACGAAAAAGAGTTTACGTGTTTACTGAGAGACAATATTTTTAAAGAGCTATTTTGCAGTTTATGTTTTGCTGAATATCATCTGCGAGACTCAGATCAAGCCAGAATACAATATTTCCTTTTGATTTCACTATTATCTTAAATTATTGGTCAAGGATGCTTCTTTGCAGCATATCGGCAGCAATTGTGCAACAAAAATGTCTTAAAGTTTCGATTGTAACAGTACATACCCAATGCACACAGATGAACTTACAAGAGCTAACATGTGAATCTCTCAAAAACCATTTTAGATGAAGGTAACACTTTATTTTGATGGTCCACTTTAGACATTCTACTAACTATAAGTAACTTTGCAGCTCCATTTCAACTAACTTTCATTAGAGTATTAGTAGACTGTCTGCTTTATATCTGTTAACATGTTATTTTGATGCTCCCCAACACACATTCTACTGACTATATGTAACTTTGCAACTACATGTCAACTTACAGTATTCTACTAACACCTAGCAGTCTACTAATACTCTAATGAGAGTTAGTTGACATGTAGTAGCAAAGTTACTTATAGTTAGTAAAATGTCTAAAGTGGACCATCAAAATAAAGTGTAGCCTAGATGAAAGTCACTTTGGCCGAAAAACAAAAAAACACATAGACCTATGGCTATTACATCTAAATAAAAGCCCCATTCATGGCCTGTTTTTTAATATTTTATTTTTATTTTAAAAGGCCCATTTTTAATGCCATAATATATGTTTCTATTGCAACAATATTTTTTATGCACATTTGCCCCAAATTTTCTTATATATATGTATTTCTCATGTATTTATAGTAGAAAAAACTGTGATTTACTTTTTTTATGTATTTATTTTTTTGAATCAGCATTATTTAATAGTAGAAGTAATTAAATACTTTGTGATTTAATATATTCTGTTTTTTTTTTTTGTTTCTTTTTTCTACATTGAACAGTACTGAAATTTCATTGCTTTATGGTAATGAGAATATGGGGGGTCCTTAATTGTAATAAAAAAAAAAGTCATAATGTAGAAAAAGAGGTTTGACTTACTTTATGCAAAATATTATTTATTTTCCTTTTAAATTTAGACTGAAATGTGAATTGGATACGTTCTTGAGAGTTTTATAGGAACCACCCTAAAAAATCAATTTAATGAAATATCACACATCCACCAAAAATCCCCTTTTAAGATGAGTCGGTTCATATGAACTCGGGAAAATGTCTCAGAAAAAATTATATTGATGCCACTTGGTTTCAAATTTTGTCCTAATTCAGTGACATTTTAAAGTGTGGACTAAAGTGTCCAAATACCACTAGGGATGAAGGCAATTCATAGACTTTTTCCATTATGTTTATTTGCAGGTTTCAAGTTCAGACGACGTACAATCACTAATGACCCCACGGGTGGCGAGGGGAACTGTCCTCACCTGGTGGAGGCCATCCCGTGTGATGATCCCAGCTGTTTTAACTGGCAGCTAGTCAAGCTAGAGGCATGTATCCCTGATGAAGACATGGACTGCGGAGAGGGAACTCAGATTCCACAGGTCCGCTGCATCAACAATGAAGGTATTAAACACTGTTGTCTTTTGCAAAATGCCAGGTTTACTGAAGCACTATAAAGACGAGTTTACCTTCCTAAATATCATTTGAGTTACAAATATTATCACAGGATATCTGTCATTGGGGATTGTGATCTCTGTAGTAGTGATGTTCGATTCTTGAACAAATCATTCTTTTAGGCTGGTGTGGTAACCAGTCAAGCTGGTTTATGGAATCGAACAATGAACGAATCAAACTGAATCGAACTTTAGTTCTGGGCTGATGATGACGCAAAACACACTCTCATTGTGGAGCACCGAATGAGCCAATAAGCATGTGCAAATGGGTTATTAACAAATCAAATCTACATGAAGAGCTGAAAGTCAGCTTTTTGGTCATGTCTGACTCAAAAAGCAACCAAATGTGATGGTTTTCTGAGCACCCTTTTTTGGTTCTATAACCCATCTGGACATGCTTATTGGCTCATTTGGTACTGCACAAGGAGCATGCGTGCTACATTGGAGTCTTATATCATCAACCCGGAACTAAAGTTCAATTCAGTTAGATTCTGTGAACCAGCTTATCTGGTTACCGGCTTATAAGAACGATTAGTTCAAAAATCGAACATCATTAATCTTCAAACCCGATTCCAAAAAAGTTGGGACACTGTACAAATTGTGAATGAAAACAGAATCCAATGATGTGGAAGTTTCAAATTTCAATATTTTATTCAGAATACAACAAAGATGACATATCAAATGTTTAAACTGAGAAAATGTATCATTTTAAGGGAAAAATAAGTTGATTTTAAATTTCAGGGCATCAACACATCTCAAAAAAGTTGGGACAAGGCCATGTTTACCTCTTCTTTTTATAACAGTCTGCAAACGTCTGGGGACTGAGGAGACAAGTTGCTCAAGTTTAGGAATAGGAATTTTGTCCCATTCTTGTCTAATACAGGCTTCTAGTTGCTCAACTGTCTTAGGTCTTCTTTGTCGCATCTTCCTCTTTATGATGCACCAAATGTTTTCTATGGGTGAAAGATCTTGACTGCAGGCTGGCCATTTCAGTACCCGGATCCTTCTTCTACGCAGCCATGATGTTGTAATTGATGCAGTATGTGGTCTGGCATTGTCATGTTGGAAAATGCAAGGTCTTCCCTGAAAGAGACGACATCTGGATAGGAGCATATGTTGTTCTAGAACTTGGATATACCTTTCAGCATTGATGGTGCCTTTCCAGATGTGTAAGCTGCCCATGCCACACGCACTCATGCAACCCCATACCATCAGAGATGCAGGCTTCTGAACTGAGCGCTGATAACAACTTGGGTTGTCCTTGTCCTCTTTAGTCCGGATGACATGGCGTCCCAGTTTTCCAAAAAGAACTTCAAATTTGGATTCATCTGACCAGAAAACAGTTTTTCACTTTGCCACAGTCCATTTTAAATGGGCCTTGGCCCAGAGAAAACGCCTGCGCTTCTGGATCATGTTTAGATATGGCTTCTTTTTGACCTATAGAGTTTTAGCAACGCGTATGGCACGGTGGATTGTGTTCACCGACAATGTTTTCTGGAAGTATTTCTGAGCCCATGTTGTGATTTCCATTACAGTAGCATTCCTGTATATGATGCAGTGCCGTCTAAGGGCCCGAAGATCACGGGCATCCAGTATGATTTTCTGGCCTTGACCCTTATGCACAGAGATTGTTCCAGATTCGGGTTTGTAGTTCTGTGTATACATGCATCATGCAACGTGTTTAGTTCAAACTTATCACGTATCAAATACAAATGTCTGTGAAACTACAGTATAACTAGTCCCATATGAATAAAGATTAAGAAAACTGTAACTGGAGCAACTGGTTCTTATTGCAAAAATGCTAAAATAATCTGCGTGAAGCTTGCCGGGTGATTATACTGCCAGCAGATTCTCACTTGCGTTCAGACGGCTTCTGTGGCGGAAATCAAAAGTAGGATTGATTTTGAATCCGGTAATTAGCCTGTGGGAATTCAAGCTCTATCCTGGAGGAGGGCATCCATATCTAGTCTCTCAGCTGGCATGTCCGGAACATTTCCCTCATTTCTCAGCTGGAGCTATTTACTGGGTTAATGCTGCAGAGAGCAGAGGAGTGTAAACATGATGCTAATGGTGATCGTGTCCTCCTCCAGCTCAGCTGCTCAATGAAGATGGTTGGAGAGACACTTGTATATTTGATCGGCTAAAGCACTCACTCATAAACTGTCATTCTTTTCAACAACAGCATACCCTAAGGAGGCACCCTTATCAGTGTTTCCTGCACCAATATTTAGGAATATACACCCTTCAAAGGTTTGAGGTTTGGGCTAGGTGAGATTTTTGAAAGAAGTCTCTAATGCTCACCATTTTTCAGCATCATTACTTAAGTCTTCTGTGTCACATGACCCTTCAGAAATCATTCTAATATGCTGATTTGCTGCTCAAGTAATATATTTTTTATTGTTTTCAATGTTGCTTAATATGTTTTGTGGCTACATTTGTATTTGATATATTTTTTGAGGATTTATTTGAAATAGATATTTGCATAACATTAGAAACGTCTTTATTTGATCAATTTTCTATTTATGCATCTTTGCTCAAGAAAAGTATTAATTACTTTTCAAAAAAAAAGAGAGAGAAAGATAGCTTACTGTACCAAACTTTTGAGCGATAGTTTATATGGGCAAACTGAGCACCAAAAATCAGCTTGGTATAGTTCATGCAAAAAAGATTGGTGTGATTGGTGCGCTTCTTTTTAATGGATCGGATGAACCAATTGGCAAATCAGTTTGATTCAGTCTCAGGATTCTGAAACGGATGACTCACTTCCTCTTTGTTTGGATTGAATGACTCTTTTGATCATTGATCATATTGGCTGTTTCTCAATATGCGTTCTTAAGCAGTCTTGCGTCCTTGTGTTCTCGCTCTACGTCATCATCAACCATCGAAGTTCAATTCCAATATAGAACACAAGAACAGAGGACGCATGAAAGTATCCAGGCGTGTTCTTGATATCAAGGATGCATCGAATGCAGACTTGAGAGAATCGAACCATTAAAAATCCCAGAAGACGCTGCGAGCGGTCAACGTACGGAAGCCTGCAAGCTTTGAAGTTCTTGTTCTCACTTATGACATTCCCGCTGCAAGCTTGCAAATACGTGACGGCTCCTGAATGTAAACATATACCCATT
The DNA here is from genome assembly GCF_024489055.1 of Chanodichthys erythropterus. Lineage (NCBI taxonomy): Eukaryota > Metazoa > Chordata > Actinopteri > Cypriniformes > Xenocyprididae > Chanodichthys > Chanodichthys erythropterus. The sequence goes on from NC_090222.1 coordinate 35,646,908, forward strand.
TGTTTTGCTTAATTTTAATAAAGTGATAACCTGAAGAAAGCCTGCAGTATTTTTATTGGCATTTAAAATAATCTTAACATTGACAAAGCATGTGTAACACAAAGGCTACACACTTTCATAAATGCATGCGGTAAAATAAAAATATATAAAATTATATGAAAACAATATCTTATAATGGTAGAAGTCTTTTAATAGGATATTACATTTGTTTGTGATATTATGTTACATTTATTGTTCGTTAGCCACTACTATAATATGCTGAGACGGTCAAGATCGCAGCACATCTCAATTATCAAATGATGCATTCTGTGTCCTTGCGTCCTTCCAAGATCGTTCTTTCAAGGTCGCCTGGCAAGACCTGGCAAGTCCATTCTCTGCATTCTTGGAATTGAGAAACAGCCATTATGTCCAAAAAAAGCCTAAAACCATTACTGTTATGTGTACGTTTTAGTAATTTAAAAAAAAATGCTACTTTGTAAGAGTAGTGAAATCTAAATCTATCTTATTACTTAGTTGTTCACCTGAAAGCAGGAAGTTAAAGGTGAAGTGTGTAATGTCTGCACCACAGTAAAGACTCCAAATTAAATAAAGACTGTTTCAGAACAGGTTTCCTGGGAACTGTCTGCCATTGGTTGGGTAAACAGATGGACGCACGCCATTGGTTATGCTAGTGTTGCTGTGTTAGAATGCTAAAACAAACAGAGAAATGTTTTGATAGGCAAGTTCACGAGTTCACACTTTCAGATAATCAGAGTAAAAAGTTTGCATATTTGGTGTGCTGTCCAAGGGGAGGCTGTGAGCTATGAATTTGGCCCGAACCCAGAGTACTCTCCACGTATCTCTGGTTAGAATAGTAACCAGGTGAGTGTGAGGAGATAGGGTGATGGAGGGATGCAGAAAACTGTCAAGGAACATAGATCAGTCAGCTATGTATATATAGGCCTCCTCTCATACTGATTGGATAGGCAATTTGAATGTGTTCCACATGAACTTTATTAATAAAACATCAAGACTTACAATGTTCTGGCAGACTTCTGACAAGTCTGACAGGTTTTCACCCCTGTATCACAAGTCTAAAACACCTTGTTAGTTTTGCTAAATACTCCATGTTCTCAAAATGTTGATGCTTTTGTTGATGCTCATTTTAACTACAGCACAAATGATCTGGGAAAACAGTCATGAATTTGGAGGAAAATAATATTTGATGGCCAGTCAAATTGTCTGAGGTCTTAAAACATTTTTGCAGTTTTTTGTGGCCAAGAATTGTCCGACTGATGTGTAAAATTACCATTTACAACTTGATTTTGTTTTTATGTGGCAGATTTATCTGGAATAGCAGATATCAAAGAAACAGACATATTTAGTCTCTTTCAAATACTCATTGTTTATAACCTGGTAAAATTTGGCTAATCCATTATTTCTTCCTCTAAAGTGTTCATAGCAATCTGATGTGTTGCAAATCTTTTGTTTCTTTGTTGTCAGGCTAAAAATATCTTAGGAACATTAATAGATGTTTGAAGTTAATAACAGATGCTTCCAGTAATTTCAGATGGAATTTCATGGAATTTTTTGCAATTCTACCACATTAAGGCTCAGTATGTTTATTGAGCAAATGCTGAAGAGTCTGAAAGAGACAGAACCATCACAGACTCAACAAGGAACCATCTGTTGTTTTCAAGAAATCCCAGTGTCACGTGACCACTGTCATTCAGAGTCTGCTGTGGCTGTGTGATATAACATCTATGAAATAATAATGTGCAATAATGTTCTCTAGCATCTGCCGCGTGAGCAATCGAAAGCCCCCCGTCTCGCCATAACCTGCCTCGCTGTAGCTGCACGCTGTGGCAGATTGATTCCATCATGCACTGATTAAAAAATTGATCTGCTAGTTGTTTTTTACAGGCAGACTTGGCATCTGCTTCACTCCGACAGTCGGAGAGTGACGCGTACAATATTGCCTCACAAATGGCCACGGTTCTGACACAGATCGATGTAAATATTGTATCACTATCTGCTACAAGGAAAACTTGGAGTGTCCCTGCTTTTGAGAGAAATATTTATTGCGTGTTTGTGGTCCAGTGTTCAAGCAGAGAGTGTGTTTTTTTCTCCCCAACGTGTCACTGAGCTAAAGCCAAAACCAAGCTGATAGTCATCATATTTGGCTCAAAGTAAAAGATATGATAAGAACCCTTGAGAGAGCCTGTGCGTGGTAATGAATGCTGCCAAACACGAACACGCTGACAATTACACGTTTTGTTTTTGCTTGTCCCTCAGAACCATCTGTATGATTACTTTCTACTGTTTTTAGGATGGCACGGTTTCAAATGTAGTGATTTTTACTTCGTCCATCCAAGGACGCGAAGTAAAATAGGGATTGGTACTCACATCACCGCTAACGTTGTGATTTTGGATCACACGTCTCTTAAGGTGTGGTTATGAGTATGTCAGATGACCGCTTCCCTCCTTTTTCCTAGTTCGGGGCACCAGTCAAGGTCTTTTACCTTGGCAGTATGAGAACACTCTCAACAGGGGCTTTCAGGGCAAAAGTGGTCAGCTGATCTATTTGAAAGATTGGTGAGATTGCTAACTTGTAGAGCCTCTTCTGTATTATCAGCACATATGCTGATCTCCTGGAGCACCAAATGGTCCTAAAATCTGGAACGCGCAGATGAGACCCTGGTGTAGGTGCAGAAGGTCCTTAACAATCTGGAACACGCAGACGTAGGTACCTGGGAGTGAAGGTTTGCTCTCCTGAGCTTAACCTTGTTGCAGACGTTGTCACTGTCTCGCTGGACAGAAATACTGAACGTAGTGTTTGTTAATGTTAATGTAAATCTTTCCTCACAAGCTGTTGTTGTCTCTCTGGACGGACCAGAGGCTCAGAACGGTGTTGTATCTGTTAGTGTCTCAGCTTCGTGAGCCGGGACTCAGAGCGTTATATCTGTTCTGTTATGTCTTCTCCCTTTGAAGGGCAGACTCAGAATGGTGTATCTGTTGTGTCTTTCCCCTTTGAAGGGCAGACTCAGAACGGTGTATCTGTTGTGTCTTTCCCCTTTGAAGGGCAGACTCAGAACGGTGTATCTGTTGTGTCTTTCCCCTTTGAAGGGCAGACTCAGAACGGTGTATCTGTTGTGTCTTTCCCCTTTGAAGGGCAGACTCAGAACGGTGTATCTGTTAATGTCTATCCCCATGCAGGACAGACTCAGAACAAGGATTGTCTGTTGAAAGGGTACCTTTATCCCTTTCCGATGAGGAGGAGATTGCATTTTGGCGCTTCTCCATTGGAGTGCTGTGACTGGCTGCTGGCATCAGTGGGGACACACAAAGTGTGGCCCACCCTTCTCTCCCCTGTGGAACTCATTTGCATAAAGCACAAAGTTGGAAGTCTTTACAGTCTTTAAAGTTTACCAATGCATTTCTTACTTCCCAAACCACCACCAGAATACCTTTGGCGATATTCTAAACAAATAGAGACTAAACATGATGGAAAAAGATCCATCATGTACTGAACGATCCATCATGAACTGTCATGCATTCATTCAGTTATACATTGACAGCTGTATTTGTGTCAGATGTCGCACTACAAATAGCTGTCACTGAGAATACTTATTTCTCTGAATAAATATGAAATGGATGTGTAGTTTGCATCAGTTCTAATATTTTAAAAACATAGTTTTGAATGGATTGGGATCTCTTTGCTTCACCCATTGGTCCCAAGGTCCCAAGGAATTTTAAGGTCCCAAGGAATTTTTATGGCGGTCTGTGGCCAACCTTAGGAAGTAGTCTCTAGATGGGTGAAGGGCAGAAACTGCCTGTGAACCAATGAGAAGTACTGTCCTTCCCAGGCTTGGTACAAGAGGTCTTCTTCTTGCCCTCTAAGAGTTGTCTGGATGTTGTCCTTACATCTTTATCTGATGGCGTTGGACAGTTTATTTGTGTTAGTCCACCAAGATCCAATCAAAATGTAGCAAACCTTTGTCCGCTTTGTTGCTGTTCACTACACAAAATAGGACAACAGATTGTTTTGAAATGCATTAAAAAGCTTGTCTGTGTGAATCATATTTTCCATAAAGAAAATGTTGCGTAATTTTAGGTACATTAACATATTTTGCCTTTTCATGACAGTTAAGTACATTTTACGCCCAAATTTTCATTACCATAATGCATCTGGATGTGTTTTTTGTATCTTCCATTATTCTCAATGGTGATTCTCATAAGCGTTTTTATTTACTGTATTATGTGACAATATTATTATATTATATACTGCAATATATGATAATATTTTTATATTTTTAATATTGAATATATTTGTATTAGTGTAATTAATGTTCAATTTAATATTTTTAAAATCAATTTAATATTTCATTATAATAATTAATATTTAGTATTTTAATAAGCATGAATTAAAGGTAATACAACAAATACTACCTTGATGTATGAGTAAATAAGAATTAAAGGTAAAACTTTATTTTAGGGTCTTTTCACTAGTTGCTTATTAGCATGCATATTACTAGAATATTGGCTGTTTATTAGTACTTATTAAGCACATATTAATGCCTTATTCTACATTCTTAATCCTACCCAATACCTAAACTTAATAACTACCTTATTAACTATTAATAAGCAGTAAATTAGGAGTTTATTGAGGGAAAAGTCGTAGTTAATAGTTTATATGTGTTCCCTATACTAAAGTGTTACCAAATTAAATAATATATTTTTATTTTTTCGCGTTACAGTAATCAGATTTAATTGCATTACAATGGGTATCATGGGGGAAATGTCTAATCTAAATCTAAAAAGGTTTAAAAATAGGCTTGATTTTCTTGTGCCTGACATGTCACTTGGGCTTCTGCTCTATGAAACCTACTTGTGAGGTCAAATCCACTTACATCAGATGTTACGATAATATAAATAATGAATTTGAAAGTGGAAATTGGTCAAGACCCCCCGGGAAACTGTATTTATTTTTAAATACTGTTTAACAATTTAGCTTAAATTCCTGTATAGTTTCAGCATTCACATATTTAATCAGCTCAACTCAAAGAACTTGGCCTGGTTTTCAGATGCATCAATGTATCAGTTCTACAGCATACACAGTAAAAATACTCAAGCTAATGTCATGAAGCCAATTTAATACCATAATGTCATTTGAACTATTTCTGGATAATGATTTGCCAATACAAGATTGCAGCCGTGCTGAAATATACAATGTAGGAACATCTATTATGTTAAAAAACATGTTCACCTGTTAATGTGCAAAGGTCATCTATTAACTGGAGGCACTAGATGAATGGTGCTTAATGAAATTAAAACATATTGTAGCCCCATGTTTATGACACCATGTTTTGTGCTTCAGGTACAGAGGTGGAGAAGGAGATGTGTGCGGATGAGGTCTACCCTGAATCTGTGCCCTGTATGGTTCCCTGCCCTAAAGACTGTGCTCTCAGTCTCTGGACTGAATGGTCCACCTGCTCCCAGACCTGCTCCAGCAAAACCGCCGAGGGCAAGCAGATGAGAACCAGAGCCATACTGGCTTACAATGCAGGAGAAGGTACAGAAGATATTACATGGGTACTTGCATGTTCTCATTTCAGCAGTGCAAAACTCACTCATTATTCTCGCTCTCTAAAGAGAGCGTTTAGTCACTATGTTGTTGTTCTTCTAAATCGTTCGTGTTTTAAGAGGCAGCTTGTATTGTCACTACGTTGAATACGCACAAAGTAGTAGTAGTAGTAGACATCTGGTTTATTAGAAGCAGAGACCGTTCTTTGTAGAATTGGTTCACACAGGCTACTCTCTGCTCTCTCAGACGATGACATCTTTGTCTTGTGTCAGCCAGACGGCCACCGTAGCTTCTCCGAAAGGGTGAAGCGAAGGGTGTGTGCCGTAAGTTGCAGTTCACAACCTCACCACTAGATGCCACTAAAATTTACGCATTGCACCTTTAAATTTGTCCAAAATATATCTTCGAAGCCAGCTAAATGAACCCTTATGATGCTTTAAAATACTGTCTAAATAGACAGTTAACTATCTTTAGGAACAGAACATTTGTTTTTGTTTTAATTATACTTAAAGAGAAACTTAAAGGTGCCATCGAACATTTTTTTACAAGATGTAATATAAGTCTAAGGTGTCCCCTGAATATGTCTGTGAAGTTTCAGCTCAAAATACCCCATAGATTTTTTTTTATTAATTTTTTTAACTGCCTATTTTGGGGCATCATTAAATATGAGCCGATTTATTCTGTGCAGCCCCTTTAAATCACGTGCTCTCCGCCCATGGATGATCGCGTAAACGATTGGCCGATGTTTTTAAGGCCCTACCTCATGCACAGATAGTAATACTAATATAGTAATATTATTACTTTCAGTGCACCTAATAAATAGTCTTTTATCAGTAAGTAAAGACAGTTTCAAGTAATATTGCAAAAATGTATAAAACAAAACATCCTCTTTAGCACCTTTAAGTAATGCTAAAAAAAAATGCCATTTACTTTAGAGCAAACAGCATTTATTGTAAAGAAACTTTACAAGCTAAATATTTCACAAAAAGATGTTTAATAGGTTTGAAATCATAAATAAAGAAGACAAAAAGTATATGGTAAATGAAATATTAGTTGAACATGCAAATATGGCTCAGAAAAGTGAAGTTAGTTCTGGGTAAAGCCCCAGCATCATATATTTTTTATATGCCATGTTCAGGGATATTTTGTATCTAATACAATGACCTTCATACATTTAGACTTAGACTTAGACTTTATTTTTATCCCAAAGGGAAATTTAAATGTTACAGCAGCATGAACACCACAATACAAATAGTAACACTACTACAAACAAATAACAATACAGTATAATAATAATCAACACATATCATTAAATGTAAAAAAAAAAAAAAAATACAATTTAAAATAATAAACACATTTTAAAGTGTGACTTGAGTGTCTAATTACTTTTCTGGGCCACTGTGACAAGATGACATGCCAAAAACTTGTGATTTTCTATGGTCTGTAGTGCATAAGATTAGCCTTAAAAAGCTGACAGGAGACTGTCAAGGAAAGACTCGCACAAGGGCAGAATTTCTCAACCTAAAACCATCTGTGATTCTGATGGATGTGTCCTCGCTCTCGCAGCGATGTGCTGTGACATCACCGCGAATCAATGTTCCAAAACTCTTAAATCCACTTTATCTGTTCCAGCAAGGTTTAGTGTCAGTTTACATGAGTGTTCTACTGAGGTAGATGGTGTTCAAGTCAGTCAAACACAGTTCACATCCCATTTTACTTCTGTAATCTGATGTATTTCAGAATAAAATTTAACAAATCTTATTATTATCTGTTAGGAATTAAAGGATTTAGTTCACTTCAGAATTAAAATTTTACTCACCCCCATGTCATCCAAGGTGTTTATGGGCCCTATTTTAACGATCTGAAACGCAAGTGTCAAAGAGCGAAGCGCAAGTAACTTTGTGGGCGGGTCTCGGCGCTGTTGCTATTTTCCCGGCGGGATAAATGGCTCTTGCGCCCGGCGCAAATCTAAAATGGGTTGGTCTGAAGTAGCTTCATTATTCATAGGTGTGGTTTGGGCGTAACGTGAAATAAACCAATCAGAGTGTCATCTACCATTCCCTTTAAGAGCGAGATGCGCTCGCGCCATGGCGGATTGATATTTACATGAAGGAATTTGTTGGCGGAAAAGCTGAAATTGCCTGTTAAGTGGCCAGTCAATCTTTCAGTCGTCTGCGTTGGATGCAGGCTTTCAAATAGCTCCGCGCGATGAGTCGGTTAATATATATGTGTGTGTGTATTGGCACGATTGTCCAATTAATTAGCCAGTTTCGTTCATCATTATTTGTAATAGCAGGCTGAACTGAAAATAGGTAGCCTAATTCTAATACACGCAATTACTATTCATCATTACATTTTTATATTTATGTAGCCTACACAATAATATTCTTTTACACTGTAATCCTTTTGTTTTTAATGTTTGGCATGTTTGTGTGATGCGCATCCCTGTGTGTAATAAGCAAAGTCAACGCGCACTGTGGACGCGCCCAGAGGTGCAGTTTCTACCAACGCACTCTAACAAAAAAATATTGCGCCATTGACTTTAGACTTTAGACCAGGTTTTTTCTGGTCAGTGGCGCAATTGTTTAATGGAACAGCAAAATAGCACCAGGGATTGTTTGCGCCGGAACACGCCTCCTTTTTTGCGCTGAACCGCCCAGGGAGCGCAAGTTCATTCACTAGTTTAGCGACGTGCTTCTGTGGAGGGAAAAGCGCGCTTTGCGCGGGTGCAAAATAGGAATGACACATGCGTCGGTGTACAAAGTCAATTGCGCTGGGTGCAAGATAGGGCCCTATATCTTTCTTTCTTCAGTTGAAAAGAAATTAAGGTTTTTGAGGAAAGCATCCTGGGATTTTATTCCATATAGTGGGCTTCACTGGGGTTCAACGGGTTGAAGGTCAAAATGTCAGTTTCAGTGTAGCTTCAAAGGACTCTACACGATCCCAGATGAGGAATAAGGGTCTTAACTACGATTGGTCATTTTCTAAAAAAAAAATTAAAATGTATATACTTTTTAACCACAAATGCTCATCTTGCACTGCTCTGCGATGCAGCACACATTACGTAATCACGTTGGAAAGGTCACGCTTGACATAGGCAAATGTACCGTGGTAAGGCGAAAAACTCGTTTGCTTTGTAGACACTGGATCGGTACTTCCACCTACGTCACACGTGACCTTTCCAACGTGATTACATTATGCGGGGGGCATCTCAAAGCAGTGCAAGATGAGCATTTGTGGTTAAAAAGTATATAAAGTCGTGTTGTTGTTTGTTTTATTATATCCCTTATTCCTCATCTGGGATCATGTAGAGCCCTTTGAAGCTGCATTGCAATTTGGACCTTCAAACCATTGATCCCTGTTGAAGTCCACTCTATGGAGAAAAATCCTGCAATGTTTTCCTCAAAAACCTTAATTTCATAAACATCTTGGATAACATGGGGGTGAGTAAATTATCAGGACATTTTAATTCTGAAGTGAACTAATCCTTTAAGCAGGTGTTATATGCCAGAATAGAGGGGGAAGGGTTAAAAAAGGGTCTGAATATTTGATTTAATGTTTTTAACCCTGTAAAATCTGACATTTTAAATGGAACATTTTATTGATACTTAAAAAAATGCATTTGTGTTTTTGTTGAGTTTCATATTTTGATACAGGCTTTTTTTTTGATCAGGCTTTTATGGTTTATATAGTATGAGGATGAGGATGAAAAAACACTTCAGTTTAGAGAAATGGGAAAAAATTAAGATGTAATTTGATAGCTTGTAAGTCAATGAGATTTTTATAACAGTAGGGTTTGATAATACTTAGAGACTACTTCGGTAAAATGCATATAAATATCAGTCGCCACTGCCAATAATATGTCTTAAAACGATTTTCTCTGTTTTCCTCTCATATTCAAAGAAGTCTATATCCAATTATCACTGTGCTTTCTCTACAGTGACGTCAATGGTAGTGGCATGGATTACAGTTATGGAGGGTAACGTGTTTTTATGGCCTGTAGAGTAGTTTCCTGTAGAAGTCATCTTAGATTTGTTTGCATGGTTTATAGTGAACTCTCAGTCTCTGTTGATTGGTTTACCATTACTCAAATGTGTATAATGTTAAAACATTTACTTTGTACTAGTCGAGTAGTTCCTGAAATATTTACTCCCTTAAAGAAAAATACAAAGACGCTCATAACTTTTGCTTCATCTCAAGGTCTTACGAGGGTTCCAAAGTTTCCTGAACTCTATGGTACATTTGATTTCTTTTCATCTGTAGAGTGCAGTGTGTAGATTTAGATGTGTTTTCAGAGATTGTGTTATAGAGCTAGAAAGCGTTAATGGAGTCTTATACTCTAAGTCTTGTTTGATGTTACACCCCCAAAGAATATAAATGAAGAAAGTGATATCTTTCACTTGAATGAATTTACTTTGAGCACCATTTTCCATTAAAGTAACTGCTTTCAGTTGAGCGATGGCCTTTGGGAGGCAGATGAGTATATTCACCATGTTTTCTGTTCAAGACATCTGCTTGACGTCTAACGTTAGATGCCAAATGCAGCAGTTCATGCAGCAAGACCTTATACATAATGCATGTCCTTGAGAGTCCATTTGTGAAGTCAGCATAATGATGAAACTCATACTGTAAACAGGAAAACAAAATATAGTCCTCTGGGTCTCTTATGAAACTGCTGTATCACATTGCAAAAAAGGCCTGAAACATACTCTACAGAAGTACATGAATGCAAAATTGTTGAGTTTTCAGAGAATGCAATTCCTAGCGCAGTGTACACATCAAATTCTCAGTGTTGCCACACGGGGCGCTATTGTGAATATTAGTGTAAACTGCTTTCTGCTATGGCCAGTTTTTCAGGTCAAAAAACTCTTAAAGGGTTAGTTCACCCAAAAGCGAAAATTCTGTCAGTAATTATTCACCCTCATGTCATTCCAAACCCGTAAGACTTTCGTTCATCTTCAGAACACGAATCAAGATATTTTTTATCAAATCTGAGAGCTTTCTGTCCCTCCATAAACAGCTACATAACTGCCAATTTGACGCTTCAGAAAGTTCTTAAAGAGATCATAAAACTAATCCATATGAATTGAGCGGTTTAGTTTAGTTTTCTGAAGGGACACAATCACTTCATATGATGAACAGATTTAATTTAGGCTTTTATTTACATATTCATCAACTCACACATCAGTTGTGGTAAATGGAAGCTCAAGCATGTTTGCTTGACTCGTGCAAGAACCAGTGAGGTTCATTGTTGTGTTACGCAGCACATTTGAGCTTATGAAAGAGCTTTGTTCTCGTGAATCAAGCAGGTTCGGTTGAGCTTCTGTTTATGTTCGATGATCAATGTTTATATGTGAATAAAAGCCTAAATTCAGTCTGTTCATCATATAAAGCGATCGAGTCTCTTCAGAAAATTTGGACTAAACCATTGAATTCATATGGATTAGTTTTACGATCTCTTTATGAACTTTTTGAAGTGTCAAAGTGGTAGTCGTGTAGCTGTCTATGGAGGAACAGAAATCACTCAGATTTCATCAAAAACATCTTCATTTGAGTTCTGAAGATGAACGAAAGTCTTGCGGGTTTGGAACGACATGTTCAAATGATGACAGAATTTTTATTTTTGGGTGAACTAACCCTTTAAGTTAGCGAGTTAGTTGAAGATGACATGTTTTATCTAGCTACTTGAATAATTACATATCCAATTTAATGGTCAAGGCATTTGAAGCAGTGCTGTAAGGTGGATAAAATTCCTTTTTTGGGTTTTCTTTTATGTTATTTTGTTTTATTTTTACAAGCCATTTAAATGCTTGTAAACTAAAAAAAAAAAAAAAAAAATGCATCATTTATGCATCATTTTTTTCTTCTGCTGAACATAGATACAAAGATATTTTGAAGAATATGGGTAACCAAATAGTTATGGACCCTATTGACTTTCATAGTATGGAGAAAAAAAAATACTATGGAAGCCAATGGGGTTCATCGACTGTTTAGTTACATTCTTGAGTAAATGATGACAGAAATTTTGGGGTAAACTATCCCTTCAATACCATTTTTTATATCAACATACTGATTGGTAATACCATACCAGAAATTAATAAATTAAATATTTAAGCATTTTTAACATAGATTACATAATTTGTTACCTTCTTTTCAGACCGTTAGTCAACAAATCCTAAATAGTGTTTTATTTCTGTTCTGTGTTTGCTTTGAGGTTAGCGCCAAAGTAGCACAAAAAAATGCATTTTATGTACCAGCATTACTGTATGTGTTTGCATACTTTGCTCTGTGTATGTTTCTGGCTTAAAACCTAATCATGAGGTGTCATTTCAGGAAATCAATTCATTTCAAACACCCACAGAAATAAACCAGTGAATGTGCTTTCTTTGATTGCAGAACATCTTCTAAAAGGCTCAACATCAAGATTCTGTGGAGGCGTTCGCAACACTGCATAGTCAAGCTTCATAGAGACACAAACGTGTTCGTGTAGGAAGACCACAGATATTAATTTGAGCTTTTCACACTTCAGTTTGTTCATTCTTAACCCTGCGTTTTTGTTTATACTTTACCCTGGGTTATAATTAACGGTAGTAGTCAACAAGGTTTCACGCTTTACATTTGTAAACCCTGGCTTACATTCTTATTTGCATATTTATGAGTTTAATATCATTGATTTAGGAGTTTACTTCGGACGCTGAACAGTTTACTTACTGCAGCTGTAAGGAGGTCATGAATATTTTATGAGCTAACCACTGAGGCAGTTTATGATTGGTTGTCTGTTTCTAAACTGCATTGATTCCATACTTTGTGTGGGTGATCCTTCAGTCCATTAAAATTATTATTATTATTATTATTGCATAAAAATACTTTTTTTGCATTCTAGATTATAGTAGCTCTAAAAGTATTTAGTTTTATTCAATCTAATTTTTCCTGCTTTTGAAAGGTTAAATTAGGAAACATCATCATCCGGTTTTTTTTCTCTTCATCTTTATTTTTATACTTTTTCTAAATGCTTTTATAAGAAAAATACATACTTTCAATCCATTCACCTTTACTGTCTCAGAAAACAAATTTGTTTTTCCAAAGAAGGTTATATTATGATGAAAATGAGAAGTGACATTAAAAAAAGGGTGTCATTACAAAACCGCTTAGAGAATCATAGTTTAGAGAAACTGTTTTAACATATTAAAAGTTATTGACTGCTATCTCTTTTGCTATTTTAGAAAGTTTAAAGCTTACATACTGTAACTTTTTCTCCAAAATGTGAGAAATGTCATCACGATTACAGACAATCTCATATGATACCACATTATTCTGGAAAGCTCATCAAAGCCACTGTCAGATCTTTATTCCAAGATGTAATAAATGATTTAACACAGATGAAAAGTGTCAAACATGCCTTGAACTAAAGAATCACCCATATAACTTTTGCCATCACAATTCAGGGTTCAGGATGACAAGAAACATTGCTTACCCAGGGTTAAAAAGTAAAAATAGAGCCAGATTTACTAAACAGGGCAAATTAGCATGAGCCAGCAATCCCATAAAGTTCTACAGGTGATTTACTGACAATGCAGACATTAAAGGATTAGTTCACTTTAGAATTAAAATTTCCTGATAATATACTCACACCCATGCCATCCAAGATCTTTCTTTCCATCTTTCTTTCTTCAGTTGAAAAAAAAAAAAAGGTTTTTGAGGAAAACATTCCATGATTTTTCTACAAATAGTGGATTTGACTGGGGTTCAAAGGTCTAAATGTCAGTTTCAGTGCAGCTTCAAAGAGCTCTACATGATCCCAGACGAGGAACAAGGGTCTTGTCTATCCAAACGATCGGCCATATTCTAAAAAAAAATACATATTTATATCATTTTTAACCGCAAATGCTCATCTTGCGCTAGCTCTGCGATGCGCCATGCATTACGTAATCACCTTGGAAAGGTCACGCGTGAAATAGGCGGAAGTACCGAGCAAGTGTTTACAAAGTGAACTTGCAAGATTGCTAGATAAGACCCTTATTCCTTGTCTGGAATCTTGTAGAGACCTTTGAAACTGCACTGAAACTGACATTTGGACATTCAACCTGTTGTACCCCAGTGAAGTCCACTATATGGAGAAAAATCCTGGAATGTTTTCCTCAAAAACCTCAATTTCTTTTTAACTGAAGAAAGAAAGACATAAACATCTTGGATGACATGGGGTAAGTAAATTATCAAGAAATTTTAATTCTGAAGGGATACACATAGACACAGCCAGATAATTTCCAAAATGGCAAAGAGCAGTGGACATTTGTGTCGGGTCACAAACAAGCAAAGCCGATGATAATCAGGTGCGTGTGATCTAACAACTTAGGCACAAAGTGGCTTAAAGACATGCTTTTTTTGGGGGGTGTTAAATAATGCTGCAAATACCCATAAACTGACTAGTTAAAACCTTAGTAAATCATGTTACTTTATTAATTTACTGTAAATAATCTCCTCCCATATATATTGCATCTGAAAGGGAAACTCCTGCAAATGCATATGCTGTAATTTGTGGTCAGCCACAAAAATAACTTTGTCCATGCCTTTTCAGTGCTAATTTCTCACTGTGTGTGTTTAGTAAATCCTGACAGGCCATTTTTTTCAGTAGTTTTTCAATGCCAAAAGAGGTTAAGCTATTCGTAAATCTGGTCCATAGTGTGAAAAACCCTATTATTACCCTTGCCCAATGGAAACATAATAATCACCATTGTAATGGATCTGACAGTCAAAGCCAATAACTTTTAATACTGTGCACGTTATAAAGTTGAAGCAGGCAGACGTATCCTCTCGTAACACTCTTGCTTTGATTCACAGGCCCACTGGGCTGTTCTGTCATCTGCAAACCTGTAAATGTCAGCAATTATTTAGACACACCGCGCCGCTCTCCACCGACTGCATCGACATTCTGCCACTCGTGAGGAATTAGGAGGCGGCAATTATGTGGAGTGTTTCATCTAAATCAATTTAGAACAAGTTTAAGCGACTGGAGACGTTGCTGTTATGTTGAGATTTGAGAAAATTAACACTTGACCTGTCTCACACCAAAGGATGCAAGCTAGAAAGAAAAAACAGAATAAATAAGGTCTTCGTATGCAATTGCTGTACTAAAATAGGCTATGCAAAGATTTTAATGTACACTATTGTTCACGGTTTTGGGTCAAAAAAGCATGTTGAATTGCACTAATATAAAAAATGCATTGCATTAACAGTGCTTGCATTTTAATACATTGTAATTTCAGGGCTTGCATTTTTAGGGGGTTGAAATTCAACATGATTGTACTGTACAGTATATTTAAGCTGTGAATATTTGAATTGAAAACATTTCGCTTTTTAAAAAGGACCTATTACACAAGATGTAATATAAGTCTCTGGTGGCCCCAGAATGTTTCTGTGAAGTTTCAGCTCAAAATACCCCACAGATCATCTATTGTCGCTTGTCAAATTTGCCCCTATTTGGGTGTGAGAAACACAGCTTTAACAGGAGCTTTAACAGCTCAACAACAACAAAGAAGAATCTCACGTAGACAAAATGAGGATTGTCAGTAATGGTGTTCAGCCTTACATTGTTCAAACCGGAGTCGACACTGATGGAGAGACTCAGGAAGAAGTTACAACTTTTAGAATGAAACTGGACATTTCTGAATGGTTAGTGGATAAATTTATGTAGTTGCTGTGGAGTTGATTCAACTCATCCACTAGCATGTGCCGTCATGTTAATCTTTTGTGCAAATCCAGCGTTGAATTGACCCTCGTTTGTGAAGCAGTCCGGTGTAAAATGACGTAAAATTTGGGCTGCTTTTTTTTCTAAAGCAGCCCAAAATATATATATTCAAATAGAAAACTGTTATTTTGAATTTGTATTAATATTTCATAATATTGCTGTTTTAACTGTATTTTTGATCAAATAAATGCATTGATGAGCATAAGAGACTTATCTTATAGAAGGATAGTGTATGTCTGGTTGTTTTTTTATTATTTTCAATGGACTTCACTTTCATTTTACTGTAGCTGAAGTCTTCTCCTGAGTTGACATGCTGCTTCGACGCTTCTAGTGTGGAGAACCTCAAGCTGTCGTAGCGTGACGAGACGCCCGACACGTCTGGTGTAGACCCGTGTCAGACCTAATGCATGTCTTCACACTCTTGCAGGAGGTTCCAGCTGTCCGAACACCAGCGCCCTACAGGAGGTGCGGAACTGTAATGAGCATCCTTGCATCGTGTATCACTGGCAGACGGGCCCCTGGGGACAGTGCGTGGAGGACACCACCACATCCACTCTCAATACTTCCTCCAGTGCAGACAAGTCCACCTGCACCATGGGCGTGCAAACTCGCAAGGTCATCTGCATAAAGGTCAATGTCGGACAAGTGCCACCCAAAAAGTAAGATTTTAAAGGAGCAATTTTGTTTTCCCTTCTCTGAAGAGTTCTGTATGTAAATGACCTCTTCTGTGATTGGCTCACCTGTTTGCATGTGAAATGAGTGACAATGCTTACAGTTGTGGATTTGCTGTTGGGTCCAGTGTAGTTGTCCTTCAACAACTTCCTTTTTTGCAAAGTTGTTGTTATAATTAACGGGCTACGTTTCAGAACACTGAATAGCTTTTGATATGCAAAAATGTGCAGTCATATGTTAATGTTCTCATAATGGCAGAGGATCTTTTTTAAGATTGTCAAAACTATATATATAGAAGGCACAAAAATATAAACTGTACATACACACTTATTTATTTACACACACATATACACTACCGCTCAAAAGTTTGGGATCGGTAAGATTTTTAATGTTTTATAAAGAAGTTTCGTCTGCTCACCAAGGCTGCATTTATTTAATTAAAAAAACAGTAAAAACAGTAATATTGTGAAATATTATTACAATTTTAAATAACTGTTTTCTATTTGAAGATATTTGAAAATGTAACTTATTCTTGTGTTGGCAAAGCTGAATTTTCAGCATCATCACTCCAGTCTTCAGTGTCACATGATCCTTCAGAAATCATTCTAATATGCTGATTTGCTGCTCAAGAAACATTTATTGTTTACAAATTGTACAAAATTTGTGCGCAATATTTTTTTCAGGATTCTTTGATGAATAGAAAGTTCAAACGAACAGCGTTTATTTGAAATATAATCTGTTGTTACATTATAAATGTCTTTACTGTCACTTTTGATTGATTTAATGCATCCTTGCTGAAAAAATATATTAATTTCTTTAAATTCTTCTCAAAAAAATAAAAATTCTTACTGACCCCAAACTTTGTGTATAATGTTACAAAAGCTTTGTATTTTAGATAAATGCTGTTCTTTTGAACTTTCTATTCATCAAGGAATCCTGAAAAAACGTATACAACTGTTTTCAACATTGAAAATAATCATAAATGTTTATTGAGCAGCAAATCATCATATTAGAATGATTTCTGAAGGATCATGTGACACTGAAGACTGGAGTAATGATGCTGAAAATTCAGCTTTTCCAACACAGAAATAAAATACATTTCATATTATATTCCAATAGAAAACAAACTATAACTATATATACATTTCACAATGTAAAAAATCTTGGTCCACGAATGTTCCTAAAAATAGTATAATTTCTTTTGTTGTACTAAATTTAACTTGGGGTGAAATTTGACATGGACATATTCATGAGAGAATTCATGACATAAATGTAATCTTAATTTTGGCCATTTTATGTTGCAATATTAACATCTGTTATTATGATGTAAGCACATATGGAGTAGATCTTACCTCAAGTTAGTGATGATGGAGGGTTGTTCAGAAGAAGATGGGTTGCTTGTGTTTGAGTGGCAGATTGTAATTGCTCTACAGATGTCTGCGTGCTCACAAACCCTATCATTCCACCGCAGGCAGACGAAGCTGCAGAAAGCTGAATAAACATGGAGTCACAAACAGGCTAATTAGCACAGTCATTTTCAGACTGCCTAATTTCCTATTGATGATAATAGCAGTAATTAAGAGGGCTTGATTCTTTAATGCAATTTAATCACCACTAGATGAGGGGCCTCTTGAGGCTTAGCACAAACAAACCCCCTAAAAATACATCATTGATCCACTTAGACAATGTCCTCCTGACAGTCCTTTGTGGAAACAATAGCAGTGGGTTTTTGGCAAAGACAAATTGTGGCTTAGCTATTAAATCCACTTGCTTTTAACCACTTAAAGGAGTAGACCGTTGTGTTTTAGTCTAGAATGCATATGATGAAAAGTGCAATGTGATGTAGTGTTGAATTTAAAGACCCCCTGCGGTGAAAATCAAGTTTTTAATGTTGTTTATATGTCTAGCTGCTGTTTTTAACATACTTTAAGACAAACCATGTGCAAATTCATAAGTCAACATCATTGCTGAGTATTTTCTATTTAAAACTGCAGTAAACCAAAGACAGTCGCAAACCCGTGCTTTGAATTCACTGGTGTTTCTGAGGTCACAGTCGACCAATCACGTCAACCAATTCTGATTGGCTGTCAGTGTTTTATTGTTCAACAGCTAGAAAAAAAATCTTTCTGAAAGCGATCCCATGATATCGTTCCTTTCTATCATTTTGATATAGCTGTGGTGTGGACGGTGCTATTCTTTTACTGTATATTTAAAATTTATAACTTTATAGTTATCATTCTTAGTGTGAACCTTCCTTTAGGCTTCTGTTATGTGATTTTTGTATAGTGAAAAATGAACATTATATATCAGATTGTAGTCATGTGGTTGAATCTGGAGTTGAAAAAGTAAGAGAGATTCAGAGGTGCCATTGTTACATTTTGATGAAAGATTATGATGACAAGCATGTCTATACTTTGGAATAGCGTGCAATAAAATGATGAGTTACAATAAAATTAAATTCGGACTTCATTTATATACAGTTGTCAATGCCAAAATGTTGTAATGTTTACGTAGCTTTAGAGGCATTTGATGTGACTCATAAGAAAATCAAAATTCACATCCTCACTCAGACCTGCATTTCATTTTGAATATCTTGTCTAGATTTGCATACGCTCAGATGTCATGTTTTTGCCCAGGTCTGGGGCAGGAAGAGCTTACGCAGGTTTTCCTGCCCTGAGCCACTTTGTGTCACTCACAGCGTCAGATTGAGAGAAAACTCACAATCACACAGACAGCGATGTTAAAGCTCAGGGCCCGGACCTTTGATGTGCCTTACAGAAACTGACAACTGCTGCTGCAGTTCAAGTTTCATCTCTTGCTCTGACAGTGTTTTTTATGATACTTATCTAGACAATATAGTGAAGCATGAGCTGGAAACAAATTTCAAGAGCATGTGCGCTGCAACTGTGTTACGACTGTGAGGTACAAGAAGGAGGAGACTTCATAACACTCAATATTACATGCATAGTTTCGTTGTCAGCCTTACATTGTTCAAACTGGAGTCGACACTGATGGAGAGACTCAGGAAGAAGTTACAACTTTTAGAAATCATCTGGACATTTCTGAATGGTTAGTGGATAAATTTATGTAGTTGCTGTGGAGTTGATTCAACTCATCCACTAGCATGTGCCGTCATGTTCATCTTTTGTGCAAATCCAGCGTTGAATTGACCCTCGTTTGTGAAGCAGTCCGGCGTAAAATGACGCCATGGTAACAACACTCTACTACAACAACACTTCCTCTTCTCTAAAGCAGCCCAACATGGCCTCACCTCCTGTTTTGCATGTTCTCAGGGGTAGGGTTTATGTAAATTTTAGGGTTTGTGATGTCAATAACCTGGGAAGAAGCTCATTGTAGTCCCTACCAGCCGTTTGTTGTTAAATAGCGAAATCTTTAAAAGAAAATATCTCCCTTTGCATTGAACTTTTGACTTTGAACATTACACACTAACTCAGGGGTAGGCAAGTTCGGTCCTAGAGAGCCACTGTCCTGCAGAGTTTAGCTCCAACCCTGAAAAAAAAATTTCAGCTGCCTATAGCCTTAGTAATCCTGAAGAGCTTGATTAGCTTGTTCAGGTGTGTTTGATTAAGGTTGGAGCTAAACTCAGCAGGACAGCGGCTCTCTAGGACCGAACTTGCCTACCCCTGCACTAATTAAAGTTAAAAGTGAAATCATAATCAACCACCACTTTAATAATGGATTCAAAAGCAAACACGCAGGAGAATAACTGGAAATTAGTATACATAAAAACACATAACAAGAATAAACAAGACTGAACCATGAACAGAGGACATTAAGGGCTTAAATACACAGGGTAAGATAATTAACTGGAACGGAAACAGGTGTGTAACTAATCAGAAACCATGGAAACAAACAAGCAAACCAGAACATTTGTCCATACAATGAAAGTCAATGTGGTCCAATGTTGTTTGAACCCCAGTGTTGTTAAAACAATTTTTTTGTGTAGAAAGTCAGTCATATGGGTTTGGATTGGCATAAGTGTGAGTAAATGATGATTGTTTTTAGGTGCACTATACCTTTAAAAAGGTGGGTGGTACCTGTATGCCATTATAGTCAAATGTATTGTGTATTGTTGCCAGTGCAAAAACTACTCTCAGTTTTAACTAAAGACACGCAGTGAAAAATTAGCACTGAAAAGGCATGGACAGTTATTTTTGCGGCTGATCTTATTGCATATGCATTTATTTAAATGAGTATTTAAATGAACCATGCAAGGTGATTTACTAAAGTTTGAGCTAGTCAATTT
Source organism: Chanodichthys erythropterus (assembly GCF_024489055.1). Taxonomy (NCBI): domain Eukaryota; kingdom Metazoa; phylum Chordata; class Actinopteri; order Cypriniformes; family Xenocyprididae; genus Chanodichthys; species Chanodichthys erythropterus. Next base: position 35,667,155 of record NC_090222.1, read on the forward strand.
ACTGGTATTTGCACCATTATTTACCAGCCAAAAAAGCATGTCTTAAACCAGACAGTAATTTGCGCTAGTCTTGGTAGATTGCGTCGATCATTAAAGAAATGATCTGGCTGCGTCTGTGTTCTTTAATTTGAGCGTCGTCAGTAGATCACGTTCAGAACTTTCCACTCCCATCGATGCTTTTTGCAGTTGCGCTAATTTTCTCTCTCTCTTTTTTTTTTTTTTTTTTTTTTTTTTTATAAATCTGGCCCTCTTCAGAAGAGGTTTGAATTGATTCCATTTGAACTGATACAAAAAAATGACTCGCACTTCTAATTCTAATGCGGTTTTGCAAATGCAGTTGTGGTCC